>NC_069499.1:1093650950-1093950950 GCF_027579735.1 Bombina bombina
GGAAACATTATAATTGTTAAATACAGCAAGTATCAAAACATCGCAAGTGTCAAAGTACTAAGTCCAAACATGTGAATCTAGTGCACAAAACACAAAATCCCCTCACCACGATATCAATAGTTAAGAGTTTGCGGCACACTCGGCATGAACTTCATGTCCTGTACCCCAACATAGGTAAACACAATGGTAACATATAACCTACGCAAGAAGACATATATTAAACTATCTAAGTATTCAGGATTTTAACAGCTAGGGGCCTCCTACCGATAAATAAGTAAAATACAGATCAAAAGGCTAGCACATTGTCTAAGTACACTATTCCGTTAAATTATCATACAAACCGAACCTGTCACAAATAGGTGATGCCACCCATAAGAGTCATTGCAGACACAGACATCCCCAAATAGTTGCAGTATCAAAAATCACTTATAGGGAGGATCCTAATAGCCGAGTGTGCCGTGAACTCTTAACTATTGATATTGTGGTAAGGGTATTTTGTGTTTTGTGCACTAGATTCACATGTTTGGACTTAGTACTTTGACACTTGCGATGTTTTGATACTTGCTGTATTTAACGATTATAATGTTTCCTTTGCTATGGGGGTGTGCCTAACGAGGGTGACATCATACACCCCTGAGCCTATCATTAGTACGGGGAGGACCTGCCTCTGGAGCTTATGGCGGAGGTGTGTGGCTGAACACCTATCAGGATCTTGTATGATGTGGGGATGTCTGTGTTTAGATTTTTACATTTGGTGGCGATCGGACCACTGTCTGATGATATAGATATGCAATATAGGAATGAGTAGGTATATATAATTGGTCATTGGGTGAACTACCTCTTTGTGCATGTATTCATGTATCCATTTATTTTGTATATTTGATTTTCTAATGCAGTGTTATTTATGAAAGGGGAGAGTCGGCCCCATGCTTTGACCTATAGGAAGGTGTGAGGTGTGGCTACTAGTTTGTATGCCGATGACAGTACACAGTGGTGATCTGAGCCCATGGTTGTGATTATGTGTATTCCAATGGGCATTCTCTATTATGGAGTCGATGAGGATGCGTAATATGAGGAGAGTTTGGAATGTGATACGCTGATGAGCTGTCTTTGCATGTTGAGCTGATTTGTTTTGACAGCGCAGTAGAACCTCAACCTAACAGCAGCGATGGGCGTTTTTATTTTATTTTTTTCAGTGGTTGAATCCACTATGTGTATTTATTTGGAGGTGTGAATCTCTGATATATTTTATAACCCACAATATTGTTTTTTCTGCAATATGTTTTGCGGCATCAGAGCTCATTTGGTTATAGGTGACCATACAATACAAATACACTTTTGTACATTCATTATTACACTTTTAATTGCTGAATATTATACTACTTACCCATACCTTATTTTGGTTTGGTCTGAATTTTGCACACGGCCACTGGTGATTGGTGGCTACACAGGGGAGGGTCTAGTGGGTCTATTTAAGTTTGATTATTGCACTGTTTGTTTGTCACAAGAAGGGACAGTTTTGGTCCCGAAACGTTACTACAATACATTTTTGCCTTTGCTGTCAAAAGTCCAGAGAGTGCTTGAAATCATTTGCCTGCTACATACCACTTAGAGCACCCTGGCAGCTGTGGAGAGTTGGTGAGAGTGCAGATACTGAACTTTTCCGCTATATATATATATATATATATATATATATATATATATATATATATGTATATATATACTGTATATATATATATATATATCTATAGTGTATAGTCATTTGAAAATTCAATTCACCTTGTACTATATTGAAAACTAATTATTAACACATTATTTGATGTTTAAAAAGTTGGAACAGGGGCAATTTAGGACTAATAATGATGTGACAAGTTGACATAAGGTGATATGAAAGGTGAGGCAATCGTGTATTCATAGTATATAAGGAGCCTCCAAAAAAGGCCTAGTCCTTCAAGAGTAAGTTTGGGTCAAGGCTTATACTGGGGTTGTGGACTCTCCCCCCTGCATGTATAGCTCTGACTGAATGAGAAATGGAACTGCTGCTGTATTTCAGCATAGTACAAATTGCCCCAAAATAGCCTCTGTCTCTATGCTGTTAAAGTTGTAGAAAAGGAAAGAAATCATCTCTCTTACCCCCTCTCCTGTGCTCAGTTCTGCACTCGGTTCGGTCCTGGGGAGGAAGGCGGCTGTGTCCTGAAGCTCCCTTCGTGTCAGGTGCCACTGCTTCAATTCGGTTTCGCTTTCGTGCGTCCATGCAGACTTCCAGGTTCAAACATCAGCCAATCCGATTCAAGCCCTCTTCAGACGTCTGTGGAGGGGGGCGTGTGCATCTTTAGTTTCATAGCTTGCTATTGGATGCAGTCCGTGTTGCAGTATGGCAAGAAAGGATCCAGGGAATCAACCGTGTAATAGGCTGAAAGGAGTAGCTGAGCACCAGTAAAAATTAAAAGCAAAAATCTTTATTGATCCATACAATGGTATTAAAATAAAGTAGTACAAACAGAAAAACAGTGGTGTTATCGTCCAAATAGGAGTCAGCTCATACAGCTGACATGTTTTGGCGAGTTGCCGTTATCAAAGATGCTAGTATGCATGGGTAATCTCCAAGCCTTTAAAAGAAAGTAGATGACTCCTATTGGACAATAGTTAATTACAACATTTGCATATTAACTTTTTAATATCTCACAGATAGTATTATCGGACCGTGAGCCTGTACTACCAGTATGTGACTATACTGAAGATCCAGTACCTTTATAGGCTAAATCCTGCTCATATTGACTGAATATGTCAATAGATAGATATATGAATAGATATATTGTTATTCCACTTATACATATTTTGTATCTATACTGCTTAAGCTCATCTATAGACAAAACCACAATTAAGTTAGCTCCAAAGTACAGCTCTCATCTTATACTTTATGCTACTCTCGAATAAATGCATTTCCTACCTTAGTGTTTACATGGGCTAAGTAATTATTACAATGTTCACTAAGTGGTTGTCTAACTGAACAGGATGCTATTTTGGAATGAATGTATTTACAATCTCGGGATTCGTATGGTGCTAAATGAATATTACAATGTTCCCTGTATGGTATTCTAACTGAGCAAGAAGCTAGTACGGACCCAACATGTGAGGATGTTTAAGAATATAATGTTTCCATATACACTGCAATGGTTTAAATGAAGGACAGCCCTGTCTTACTGTGACACCCTAATGTATTGCTGTTCTCCTATTATAGCTTACCCCCTATATACAGTGCTTCTGCAAATGACTAGTGCTTCCAAATACTTATGACCTTGGTACTCAATAGTGCTGTTATTGAACTCTTTCCCAAACAACCAAATTAGTTATACAATGGGGAGTCTTCAAACACTGAATGAACTGATATAATACAAATATATTGATTCTCCATCTTAATATCTTGTATATAACACCCCATAGTTCTTAAATAGGGACCTATTTCTAGGCTTTACATTGATATATTGTGTATAGCACCACATTGATATATTGTATATAGCACCCCATTGTTATTAAATTGGGACCTATTTCTATACTATAAGTTGATGGACTATTTAAATTGTTATTCCCAATAATTAATGAAATCATAGGATGAATTTAGGCCTGATGGGTGCCTGGTTTTCAGATTGAATATCCAAAAAATCTCCCGTTTTGCCAGCAACTTGTCTCTATCCCCTCCTCTGGGGGATCTTAGAACTTTCTCTATGCTCGTCCAACGGAAAGTATTAGAGTTTTTTTCATGTTTGGTTACGAAGTTTTGCACCAAATGGGTGCTCGCATTTCCAACCTTAATACTCGAGAGATGTTCTCTGATTGACCTTACCTCACGTGTAGTGAGGCCCACATACTGTTTGTTGCAATCAATGTAAGTAATGAGGTAGATTACATAGGTAGACCTGCAGTTGAGATACACATTCTTTGTAAAAACTTGCCCTGTGGCCATTGAGCTAAATTGACCACCTGTCTCAACCTCAACCCATGGTAGTTATGAACAAAGTGGACTTTATCAATGAAGCCCATAAACAACTCCACAACACCAATGATTATCGGTCTTGAATTTAGATCCCACTATTCTCTTTAAGAGAAAACTTGAGAATTTAATTGATAATGTTGTTGAGGGAGGTTTTATTGATACAGACACTAGCAATGATCTACTGGTTACACATTCTACGACCCCCATCTTCCACCACCTACCCAAAGTCCATAAATCCCTAGAGAACGTGGTAGGGAGACCTATAGTTAGTGGCATTGGCTCACTCATTGAACTTGGTTGGATTTAATCTTACAACCTATGATCTCCAAACTTTGGAGTTATGTGAAGGATACAATGCACATCCTAAAATTGCTAGAGAATGTAGAATGGATAGAGGGATATGTCTGGCTTACGGTGGATGTCAGATCACTCTACTCCTCTATTCCCCATGCCAAGGGCTTACAAGCCCTAGTCTACGTTTTGCATAAGTACCATTGGGACAATGGGAGCAGGACCACATCTATGGAGGGGGGAGCCCCCTTGACTCGAAAATAATATTCTACAGGAGGTTTATAGATGACCTTCTGTTTATATGGAATGAAGAACAAAGTGGACTGCCCTCCTTTGTTAATTATCTAAATAACAATAACGTAGGGATAAGTTTCACATTTGAGTCCAGTCCTACAAGTATCAACTACCTTGATGTAACACTCTTGAGAGTCAGTGGTGAAAAAATATGCACTACTGTGTACAGGAAGCCCATTTTGGGCAATACACTGTTACACACCAATAGCTGCCACCCGAGGAGTGTATTCAAAGGTATTGTAAAAGGACAATATTTTTGTTTAAAACGCAACTTATCAGAAACTGCACAATTTTAAACTGAGGCTGAACAGCTGTCCAAGCGACTGCATAGTAGGGGTTACTCAGTAAGCTCTATCAATACAGCTCTGGAGGAAGTTAGGAAACTGGACAGAAAGGTTTTACTTGACCCAAAAACAAGGAACAAAGGAAACAAGAGTATCACAGATGAACTCTTTTTTTATAACAGACCACTTGGATCAATACTCACAGATCTGTGGCATAATCAAAAAACATCCCCCTATGCTCAAAGCTGATGAAGACTTAGCGGATTTATCCACTAAATCATTCCGGTTTACATACCGACGGAACAAAACAATAGGAAATACTGTATGTCCTACTAAACTACATGTGAGATAAGGTCAAGAATCAGAGAACATCTCTCGAGTATTAAGGTTGGAAATGCAAGCACCCCTTTGGTGCAACACTTTGTAACCAAACATGAAAAAAACTCTAATACTTTCCATTGGACGTGCAGTTCTAAGATCCCCCAGAGGAGGGGATAGAGACAAGTTGCTGGCAAAATGGGAGATTTTTTGGATTTTCACCAGGCACCCATTAGGCCTAAATTCATCCTATGATCTCATTAATTATTGAGAATAACAAATTTACAAATTTCTCTATGTAAACACTGATAGTTACTGGCAGCACAGGTATAATCCCCTGGATGAGATATAAATTATTTAATAAAACAGAATATAGATAAGCACTTTAATGTTTTTCTTAATTGGAGAAAGAGGATTCACTAACAAAAAATTATTGTTTAGTTACTGTGTCTCTTAATAACTTGTTAAAATAGATTCACCAAATAGTGAATTAACAATGCACATCATATATTTTCCAATATGTTATACCTGTTTATTATTTACATAAAATATCATGCCTTTACAACTAAAAAACATTTTATAAATCCTGCATTTCTGCCCTTACCCTTAGTAATTGCAACTGTCTGTTCAATTCTGGATTTATAAAAAACATTTTATAAATCCTGCACTTCTGCCCTCACCCTTAGCAATTGCAACTGTCTGTTCAATTCTGAGGTTCATTAATATGCACAATCTCAGTGTTTGACTGGCATCTATGTGGACCAATCACCTAACACTTCACATCAAAACACTTGATACACCCATACAATGAATCAAGTGTGACAGGCAGCAAAAGCTGCATTCAAGACATCTGTTCACAAAACAGTTATGGCTCTATTATTTTTATGTCTAAGGAGTTACAGCTCTACTTTTGAAGTAATAGTACCAATACAAATATCAAATTAAACAGTTATGGAAAGTCTGCTCAAGACAATCATACGTTACCCTAATAAACCGTAAGTCAGCACTAATGTGTTATCTAACATTTGAGATCAATCAGCTAGTCTCAACAAGTGGCAACATTAATATCACGAGTATCAGACTTGCAGCATACTGAGAAACTAAGGAGATTTAAATTGAGAAAATGTACAGGCAGTTATCTTAGATGCACTTTGGGTTCATGTATATAGATAAAAGCAATGGTTCTATGATTTATATTAATTTTTAATATGTCCTATTGAGATAGACTTTGGACAAAAATGTTATGTTTAATGTAGTTTTTTAGTTATTTTGTATTATATGTTTTTATACATCTATTTATACATTGTATTTGTAAGGAGGTTCAACATGTTTAAATATCATCTTACCTACATGTGTTTACAAAGGTTACCTTAACAACCACACAAAGGTGATTGTAGTTACGTGTGGTTTTTTTTGCCAATTGTGTTTCTGCTAATTGATTATCCAATCACAATAGCCCATTTGTTTTTAGATTTCTGTTAAATAGCAAGTGTTTTACAATGTTTGTTATAGCCTGATGAAACAGCCCTGAGTAGGCTGAGAACTAGTTGCTGTGTTAATAAAGACTTTTTATACTTTTATACACTTGCTATCGTGTGTATTTTTTTTCACCTCCTGTGATAAATTATATCGTTGATCCTGGTTCCTGTTGAGGATTGCTGTTTTAAGTCTACTGGGCGACGTTTTGGCTCCAGTTTGCTGAGATTGCACCTGCAGGTGCCCACCATCTTGTAAGTGCAAGCAATTGGTATTATTTTCCCCTTGTCTTGATGATATTGGGCCATGTCGTGTTGCTTTTTCCTTTATCCATAGGCACATATACATTGGAGTGTCAGAGGATTCCTGACTGTCTCTGCGCTTTGGATACAGTGTGCTGAACCACTGAGAAGTGTCAGTCTGCTCTACTAGCACCAGTGGGGTGCTTTATGTTTGTGAGTATTCACATTCTCATATTGCTGCTCATTTTACCTGTACTGGCGATATTAGGCCATGGTGGCGCCTCTGTTTTTTATTCTTTTTTAGATTCCATACTACAGGATAGCCATCCTTTGACAGAGTGCAGCCTCAAACATCTGGGAATTGTCATTACCCTGGACTCATAGACTTTCACATTACCATTATTTGGTTTTGAATTGGTTTTAATATTTTTTCCAATCTATGTTTATATTCTAGCAATATATATATATATTCTCATATATATATATGTATAGTTTTTTTTTACTATTATCATTTTCAGCATTGTGGTTACTTACTTATGTCCACATTTTAGATTTTTTAGGGTTATATTTATAGTTTTATAATTGTTGCTATTATCATATTTCTAGATTTAGGCCTGTTTTTTTCTATCGAGACATTACAAGCACTACCATATCACCTATTATATTGGAACTGAGGAAGCGCCCCCTAAGGGCGTGGTGTGTCCACTGAGTA
This sequence comes from Bombina bombina, assembly GCF_027579735.1. Lineage (NCBI taxonomy): Eukaryota > Metazoa > Chordata > Amphibia > Anura > Bombinatoridae > Bombina > Bombina bombina. The sequence continues at coordinate 1,093,658,562 of NC_069499.1, forward strand.
TACACCACTCTCTCCAAACAATTTAAATAGACCATCAACTTATAGTATAGAAATAGGCCCCAAATTAATAACAATGGGGTGCTATATACAATATATCAATTTGGTACTCTACACAATATATCAATATATCAATGTAATGTCTAGAAATAGGTCCCTATTTAAGAACTATGGGGTGTTATATACAAGATATTAAGATGGAGAATCAATATATTTGTATTATATCAGTTCATTCAATGTTTGAAGACTCCCCATTGTATAACTAATTTGGTTGTTTGGGAAAGAGTTCAATAACAGCACTATTGAGAACCAAAGTCATAACCAAAGTCATAAGTATTTGGAATCACTAATCATTTGCAGAAGCACTGTATATAAGTATGTAAGCTATAATAGGAGAACAGCAATACATTAGGGATATACATCAGGGTGTCACAGTAAGACAGGGCTGTCCTTCATTTAAACCATTGCAGTGTAAATGGAAACATTATATTCTTAAACATCCTCACATGTTGGGTAGTGATGTCGCGAACCTAAAATTTTCGGTTCGCGAACCGCGGACTCGAACTTCCGGTATTGTTCGCGAACGCGCGAACCGCCATTGAATTCAATAGGCAGGCGAACTTTAAAACCTACAAGGACTCTTTCTGGCCACAATAGTGATGGAAAAGTTGTTTCAAGGGTACTAACACCTGGACTGTTGCATGCTGGAGGGGGATCCCTGGCAAAACTCCCATGGAAAATTACATAGTTGATGCAGAGTCTGCTTTTAAGCCATAATGGGTCTAAATCAACTAACATTCCCAAAGTGGCTGTCTCAAAACATCCCGGACAGAAGATAGATTGATAGTGATAGATAGGATAGATAGATATACATAGATTGATAGTTAGATAGAATCGATAGAAGAGAAATAGATAGATTTGTTAGATATATAATTACCCTAATAAATTATAATAATCAAACATGCGTTCTTGGACCCAACTAGCTTGTGTCAATTAGTACTTTTCTTAGCACTTTAATCCCTGTTCCCCCCCCCTATCGGGGGAGTTCTATATGGCCTGCCAGATTACCCTGAAAAATTATAATAATAAGACATGTGGTCTGCTACCTATTTTAACGAGGTTGTGTTTTAAGTACTACCATTCTTAGCACTTTAATCTCTGTAACTCCCCCTATTTGGTGAGGTCTATACGGCCTGGATGATTACCCATACAAAATATAATAATAAGACATCTGCTCTTGGTCTGCGACCCATGGTAACTATGTTGTGTTAATTAGTAATGTCCTTCGCATTTTAATAGCTGTTACTCATACTCACCCTATCGGTGGAGGTCTATATGGCCTGCATGATTACCCTTACAAAATATAATAACCAAACATATGTTCTGGGACCCATGGTAAGTAGGTTGTGTTTTATGTAGTACTGTTCTTTTCATTTTCATACCTGTTATAACACCAAATGGTGGCAGGTCTATCTGTCCTTCATGATTAGCTGCACCCAAACCCCAAAAAAAGCCGAGTGGTCTTAGACTAACACCCATGGCTAACTCTGTTGTTTCAATTAGTACTATTCTTAGCACTTTCATCCCTGTTACGGGTGGTCTACATGGCCATCATGATTAGCCGAACAAAATACTACAATCCAACCTTTGCTCAGTCTTCATAGGCCCTTCATTGTCTGTATTTTGATAGTACAGTTCTTATTATTTTTATAGCTGATACAACACCAAATGTTGTCAGCTCTATATGGCCTGCATGATTAGCTGCACCCAATACAAAAATAAATCCAAGCGGTCTTGGATTAACACCCATGGCTAACTCTGTTGTTTCAAGTAGTACTATTCTTAGCACTTTCATCTCATCACCCCTGTTACTTCCAGGACTCTCGGTGGTGGTGGTCTACATGGCCATCATGATTAGCCTAACCAAATACTACAATCCAACCTTGGCTCAGTCTTCCTAAGGCCCTTCATTGGCTGTATTTTGGTAGTACTGTTCTTATTACTACATGGTGGTCTACATGGCCATCATGATTAGCCTAACCAAATACTACAATCCAACCTTGGCTCAGTCTTCCTAAGGCCCTTCATTGGCTGTATTTTGGTAGTACTGTTCTTATTACTACATGGTGGTCTACATGGCCATCATGATTAGCCTAACCAAATACTACAATCCAACCTTGGCTCAGTCTTCCTAAGGCCCTTCATTGGCTGTATTTTGGTAGTACTGTTCTTATTAGTATCTTATCTTAAATTAATAACTATACTGTCTGACTGTGACAACAATTATGATTGGTGTAAATAGTTGGCTAGACAGCCTGGCACAAAAGGCTGGCAGTGGCAGGCAGGAGGTAAATGAAATTCAATGGCCCTAGGAGACTGAATATTTGCAGTCCAAAAAATTTTTATTTTTTATTTTTTTATTACTGTTACAAGAATTGTGATTGGTGCCACTAATTGGCTACTTGGGCCTGGCAGACAGGCTGGCAGATATGAGTCGTGGATGGTAGGTAGGGCAGTAATTTAACACAGTATGCTGTGTAAGTGACAAAAACACAGGACTGATAGAAAATTAAGTTACATTACACTAGCAAAATATTTTAAAATTTTAGATTTTAATATTAAAATTATGTTAAGAAGTGCAATGCACATATGACTCTATGAGTGGTCACACTGGCTGGCTGCTATGTAGGGCAGCAATTATAACAACAGTATGCTGTGTAAGTCAGATAGACAGTTAGACACAGGCCTGATAGAAAATACAATTAGATTACACTAGCATAATGATTTAAAGACTTTTTTTTGGAAATTTTAAGAAAAAGGTTAAGCACATACATATGAGTCGTGGCTGATAGCCTTGGAAGGGCAGCTATTAAAAACAGTAGGCTATGTATGTCGGATACACACACGCCTGATAGAAAATACTAATGATTGAAATTATTTTTTGGGGGTGGAAATTAAAAAAAGTTTAAACACATATGAGTCGTGGCTCATAGACTAGGGAGGGCAGCAAGTAAACACAGTAGGCTCTCTATGTCAGCAAAACACACAGGCCGGATAGAAAATTAGATTTGATTACACTAGCAAACAAATTTAAACTTTTTTTTTATATATTAAAATTAAGGTGAAAGAAAAATAGATATGAGTGCTGGGTGGCTGCCTGGCACAGACCAATTAACCAAAAGACTGAAAAAAAAGAGGTATATTAATGCTGGGTGAGCCTGACAGACACTGGCATGATAGTAAATGTAATTAGATTACACTAGAAAAATATTTTTTTGTGTTTTTTTTTAAATTAAAAATAATGTTATAAACGGATATTAACACTGCTGGCTGCTGGCTGGCACAGAGCAATGAACCAGAGTATATGCTGTGTGACACTGGCCTGATAGAAAATGAAAAAAAATTACACTAGAAAAATAATGATATTTTTGGGTTAGTTAAATTTAAACTAATGTTGTTAGGGAGATATCAGTGGTGGCAGTAGTCACAGCATATGCTGTGAGCCTTAAACACACAGCTGAAAGCCAGGCAAATGCTAATTAAAAAAAAAAGAAATAAAAAAAAAAAACGGCACGAAATATAGCCCTAAAAAGGGCTTTTTGGGGTGCTGTGCTTGCAGCAGAGATGAGTGGAGTCCTTCTGGACTGTAAATACACTAGCCTAGCTATGTTTTTCCTATGAATGTCAGGAGCAAAAACATAACACGTCCTATCATTAAAAAAGCAAGGTCGTTATGAGTCTAAAATGGTGGATTCCGAGTAGCTGGGAGTGTCTGTGAGGGAGTGTCTGATGTTGATTGGCTCTAATGTGTCAGACGGCTGTGACATAAAGGGTCAAAGTTTCCACAATGATGACACATAGGGGCGGATCGAACATCGCCATGTGTTCACCCACAAACACGAACGCGAACAAGCTATGTTCGCTGTGAACCGTTCGCGGGCGAACAGTTCGGGACATCACTAATGTTGGGTCCGTACTAGCTTCTTGCTCAGTTAGAATACCATACAGGGAACATTGTAATATTCATTTAGCACCATACGAATCCCGAGGTTATGAATACATTCATTCCAAAATAGTATCCTGTTCAGTTAGACAACCACTTAGTGAACATTGTAATAATTATTTAGCCCATGTAAACCCTAAGGTAGTAAATGCATTTATTCAAGAGTAGCATAAAGTATAAGATGAGAGCTGTACTTTGGAGTTAACTTAATTGTGGTTTTGTCTATAGATGAGTTAAGCAGTATAGATACAAAATATGAATAAGTGGAATAACAATATATCTATTCATTTATCTATCTATTGACGTCTTCAACGAATGAGGAAAAAGGAATGCTGAGACTTGAGGTAGATGAAATGAAGTTTATTCAGGAGCAGGCTTATCATCAGACACTAGGTAAGCTCCAACTTACGCGTTTTGCGCATGGGTACATGCGCTTCATCAGAGATCGTCTTCAGTCAATATGAGCAGGATTTAGCCTATAAAGGTACTGGATCTTCAGTATAGTCACATACTGGTAGTACAGGCTCACGGTCCGATAATATTATCTGTGAGATAGGCAACAGTTAATATGCAAATGTTGTAATTAACTATTGTCCAATAGGAGTCATCTACTTTCTTTTAAAGGCCAACACTGTTTTTCTGTTTGTACTACTTTATTTTAATACCATTGTATGGATCAATAAAGATGTTTGCTTTTAATTTTTACAGGTGCTCCGCTACTCCTTTCAGCCTGGGTCAAGGCTTACCAATATGCCAACAGATGTGTCAGCAAATAATCCAACACTTTGAAGCAACATTCCCTAAAGACAAATCAGTAGGATTTTGGGCATTTCACCTTCTACAGTGCACAGTATAATTAAAAGATTCAAGGAATCTGGTCAAATCTCAGCGCATAAAGGGCAAGGCTGAAAACCACTTCTGAATGTGCGTGATCTCCAGTCCCTCAGACATCACTGTCTCAAAAAACACCATGAGTTTGTTATGGATATTCTGCCAACAGGTTCAGGAATACTTTGGTAAACCTTTTTCAGTCAACACCATTCGCTGCTCCATCTACAGATGTAAGTTAAGGCTTTACTATGCAAATCAGAAGCCATACATCAACACTGTCCAGAAGCGCCAACGACTTCTCTGGGCTCTGTCTCATCTGAGATGGACAGTAGCACAGTGGAATTGTGTTTTGTAGTGCGAGGATTTAACATTTCAAATAGTTTTTGGAAAAAACAGCCCTCATGTTCTATGGACCAAAGAGGAAAAGGACCGTCCAAGCTGTTATCAGCATCATGTCCAAAAAACAGGGTCTGTCATGTTATGGGGGGTGTCAGTGCCAATGACATGGATAACTTGCACTTCTTTGAGGGCACCATAAATGCAGACACATATGTATACATTTTGGAGCAACATATATGCTGCCATCCCGACGTCGTCTTTGCAGTCATCAGATTTAAAATGAGTGTATATTTTCAAAAATACATTAAATTCACAACGTAAAACATAAAATAATGTGTTAATAATTTGTTTTCAATATAGTACAGAGTAAATTGAATTTTCAAATGGCTTTTTTTTCCTGCATTTTCCATACTGTCCCAAAATTTTCAGCATTGGGGGGGGGGGTGTTTTTTACAAAACAAAATGAAAATATATACAGTATATATATATATATATATATATATATATATATATATATATATATATATACAGTATATAAAGAAAAATAAAAATTTCTTCTAAGTGAAGAACATAGGAATTTAAAGTAATCCTTACGCACCTTTTGCTTTAATGCCATTGACGTAGTGTTGTATTGGGTTAGCGTGCAAGCAATAGATAGAAAAGGCTTTATTTAGGGAGAGGGAATTAGCGTGGTTGCGATATCCGAAGTCCTGAAGTTAGCTTGCCTGTCTTTTGCTCGCATGCTACTTTTTTACTTTCAAATTGTAATATGCACTGTAATCCAGCCATGCTATTTTTTTACATTTAGCACAGTTAGCGCCCGAGAGGAAAAAAAAATAGTGCCACTTGTAATTTGGCGCTTAATATGCATAGTATTTTACCTCGCTTATAAGCAGTATTAAATAAATACTGAGCTTTTAAGGTCATTTATATTTATAAAAGTTTAAATAAAGTTTAAACTGCTGAATCAAAAGACTTATAAAACATTAACTTGAAAATAGTGTGCCCTGTTCTCTCGATTCTTTACTGATTATTCTGTTAACAATGGTGTTTTTAGATTTAAAATGCCTTTCTTTGCTGTTGATAACTGTCTCAGAAATACACAGTTTATGACAATGCAGCTCTTATGTGAAGGATGAAAAGAAACAACTTTCCAACCTATTAATAAAAGAGTGCGTTGGAAATATATGGAAACAACTGTTAAGACCAAAGTTCTGTGCAGTTTTATAAAAAGAGATTATTTGTGACAGGAAAAGCCTGGGAAATGAGCTCTGGAGATCTAGCCCAGGGACAAATGGGTCTGTACAAAAGCTAGAATATTTAATAGATTTTCAAGGACATACATAGTTGGCTATGATATTGAAAATCACAGTGAAAAGTGGTACCTGCCTGCATGGCAAGTCATCAACAATTAGCTTCCATTTAATTATAAATCAAAGAGATTCAAGGTAGATATTTAAAATGTGGGTGTGCTTAGGCACTGCCATACATAATAAAAAGAGAACATGTACACAATGTCACTTGCACATTTTGTGAGGAAAAGCATTTCCTGTGCGTATTTACAGTGGCCCTGAAAGTTCTGTGGTATGGCAATATATTCAAAAGGAATGCAATGCTATGTCGAAAAGCTGGCAAAATATTCAAAGGTGCAAACATGTCGGAATGGGAGATGATGCTAGTGAAATATTATACGCAGCATCTGCACCAAATTGGTGATGTAAAGTAAAGGATCCCTTTTAAATATATAGTACCAAGCCTAATAAATATACTTTTGTACCCTAAATGGACATAACCCACCACAACAAACTACACTACTTTACCTCTAAACCGCCAATAGTCGACTGCAATAAACTTACTAGCCAATTAACCTCTATACTGATATAACCCACAACCACAATAACCCATACACTTCTTAGCCCCTATGCCACCAATACCCCCAACGCAAACACCTCTTAACCCTTAACCTGACACTACCCCAAACCAAACACCCCTTAGCCTATTAACCCCCAATGCAAACTAGCCCTACACTACTTAACTACCTAACATCTAACCCAAGACCCCTAACCTAACACCCCCTAAGTTTTTTATTTTTTATTCTTTTTTATTGTTGAAGGCGAATCAGCCACAGGAAAATTGACAAACATAGAAACAAATACGTACAATATACATATCTTTGAGAATCCAAAGCATTACACTGAATGTTGATTAAAACTTTCTGGATAGAGTTCACATGAGCAGATCTGGCTATTTATCTAAATGATACGGAGGTTATCATTGATCAGAATCAAGTCCTGTGTGATCGCCCTACCACCAAAACTTTTTAATAACAAACTTTTTAACAACAACATAATTCAACCTTAAAAACAATCAAGAAAAGTCAGGAACAAAAAACAATCAGCATAGGAAGAGGGGGTGGGGAAGGAATGGGGGAAAAAAAGGGGGGGGAGAGGGGTGACTCTGCATTATGAACCCTAGGTGCCCATTTATCAAGCTCCATCTTCAGACTCGCCAGAAACACAAGTTATGAAGCAGCGGTCTAAAGACCGCTGCTCCATAACTTGTCCGCCTGCTCTGAGCAGGCGGACAGACATCGCCGCAATTCAACCCGATCGAGTACGTTTGGGTTGATTGACACCCCTCTGCTGGCGGCTGATTGGCCGCGATTCTGCAGGGAGCGGCGTTGCACCAGCAGCTCTTGTGAGCTGCTGGTGCAATGCTGAATACGGAGAGTGTTTTGCTCTCCGTATTCAGCGAGGTCTGGCGGACCTGATCCGCACTGTCGGATCAGGTCCGCCAGACCTTGATAAATAGAGGCCATAGTGTCCCATATGTTACCAATTAAGGTTTTTTAGAACAACATTTCTTCAGGGATGTTTACAACATAATACTGGTTCTCACCTAGCTCCACAAGAGCCCGCCATTCCCCATTGAGGGTTGCTAAAAGCATCGTTTTCAGTTGGGCAAAAGGTTTAAGAATTTGTCTTTGCAGATCTGGATTGAGTGCAATTAGTAGGGGTTGTACACAGAGTGAGTAGTCTATGATACTTTTTATATGTGTCTTCCCATTGGAATAGATATATTTTATTTGTGTTCAGTATAACATCTATGGTGAAAGTGGATTTTATCCAGTATTGGTAGTGTCCCCAGAATCGCCTGATGACTGGGCATGAGTAAAAGTAGTGCATAAATGATGGGGATTTGCTGCTACATTTAACACATAGATTAGGGATTTGTATGTTCCATTTTGACAGTCTTTATGGTGTGATATAATCTTTGTGAAGCATTCTAATTTGCACCTCTCTAAAAGGGATCGACAATGTTGCTTTTATGGTATTTTCTAGGCTATTTTTTATATCTTATTTATTTCTGTTGAGACATCCATGTTTAATTTCATAAGTATGTTTGCTTGTATTGTATTTTCCTTCTGTGTTATTAGCTGTGCGTAGAAATTTGACAGTGAGAAACCCCCCAATTGAAAAGGGGTCTGGAAGATAGCAAAAGGTGATTTATTCCAAAAATCTGGGTTGGATGCTTGAAGGGTCGACACATAATGTCTCAACTGCAGGTAGGCATATAAGTTCCTATTAGGGAGGTTAAATTTGTATTTCAGTTCTTGGAAGGATTTTATCGTATGTTGAAGTGTGTCTAACACGTCCCCCACTACTCTAATTCTGCGCTTCCTCCAAACCTGGAATGGTTCATATTCATCTCCCGCGGGGAACGCAAGATTTCCCATCAGAGGTATAAATTTAGGAGCGGGGAGACTGATATTCAAATATTTATTAATCATTTGCCAAGCTCATAAAGGGTCTCTATATAAGGCACTGTTTGCAATTGAAGGTGGTATATCTTTTAGATTTGCATATGGCAGATAGGCCAGAGTCAAAGGTTTTACCAAGATTCTCCTCGCAAAAATGATAGGTATTAAGTTGCCAATCAGTGACCAATCTAGCTAGAGCTGCCCAATTATACAATTTTAGATTTGGGAGGCCTAGGCCTCCATTAAGAAAGGGGAGCTGTAATTTCTCTGCAGCTATACGTGTTTTTCTCCTTCGCCATATAAAGAATGTTATAGCTCTGGACAGTAGTGTTAGATCTGTTTTGGTCATAAGAAAAGGAAGCATAAGCAATGGATATAATATTTTATGTAAAATTGCCATTTTGACTAGGTTTAGCCTGCCTGATAATCCCAGAGGGAGATTAACCCAATTTTTTAGTTGTGAGGCTAGGTTTATACAGTTTTCGGAGATATTTATTTTTTACATTTTATAAGGGTCCCTATGCAACCATATGCCTAAGCATGTAAGGGAGTCTGACATTTCTACAAATGGAAAGTTATATTTCGAATTAGATTTTTTCCTTAACCACAGGATTTCCGATTTGGAAGTGTTTATCCTGTAGCCAGAGAAACTGCCAAAAGCCTCAATCGCCTGTAATATAGGTGGGATGTGAGTTGCCAGATTATCTATGAATACCAACATATCATCTGCGTATAACACCTGATGCAAAGGAACTCCTCCTATTTTAATTCCTGGGAATATCTGTCTCAGCTTCAAGGCCAAGGGTTCCAATGCTAGATTGAACAATAAAGGTGACAACCCTGTCTGGTGCCTCTTTGTAGTTTAAAATCAGGAGAGAAAAGTCCATTACTCAAAATCCGTGCCACTGGAGAATTATATACTTTACAAATTACATCAAGAAAAGGACCTTTAAATTTGAACTGTTGCATAGTGTTCATCAAATGGGGCCATTATACCCGGTCGAAGGCCTTCTCTGCATCGAGTGATAACAGGAAGGCCTCTGAAACAGCACCTGACCTCTCCTCCCTCTCCAATGACCAATAATGATCAACAACCTGTAAAACCCTACGAAGGTTGTCTACTGAAGTGCGTTTAAAGACAAACCCTGTCTGGTCCGGGTGCAGTAGTGATGGTAGAATAACTTTTAGCCTGTTTGCCAAAACTTTCATAAAGAGTTTATAATCTGTGTTTAACAGAGATATGGGCCTAAATGATTCTGGTAGGGAGTGATCCTTGCCTGGTTTGGGAATGAGGGTTATGTGGGCAGAAGTGAAATTTTTTGAAGGGGGCACATCAGTTAATAGAAAGATGTTATATAATTTAGTTAGTATGCTGGCAATTTGTGGTTGTAGAATCCTATAGAACTCTGTAGGCAGTCCATCTGGACCTGGTGCTTTTCCTGCCGGAATAGATTTCAGAGTGAAGTCAACCTCCTCACTAGTTATGGGTGAATTTAAATTGTCCAATTGATCTTGTGTTAGTTGGGGTAGTTTGAGTGAGTGCCAAAATTGGGTCTGGATCTCTTGGGGTGGGGAGTTTTGTCTAGTGTAGAGTTGTGTGAAGTATTTTGCAAAGCACTGTGTAATGTCTGACGGTTTAGAGTAAGTCCTACCCTGGTATCTCAATGCAGCTACACTGGTTCTTGATGTCTGTGGTTTTGTCAGCGTTGCCAGTTATTTGCCCGATCTATTGCTGTATCTATAGTACTTACTCACAGTTCTCAATAAGCCTGATGCAGCCTGCGTTTCTCTCTTGCTAGTCTGGAGGTATGTTTGATAAGCTTGTCCCAGGTGTTTTTGCAGAGCATTGTATCTATGCTGAATTTTGTATCTGAGTTTAGAGATGTATCATATTATGGAGCCAGTTAGAACTGTCTTTGCTGCCTCCCAGAAAAGTTGAGTGTTATCTAGGTGGGATGCATTGTCAGTATAATAGTCTGTCCAACTCTGTGTCAGGAATTTTATAAACGCCTCCGATGTTGTCAGATATGTGGGAAACTTAAGTGTATTTCTATGTTAATGAGGCCCCTGAGACCCTAGGATTAGCTCAACCGGTGCATGGTCAGACAATAGAATGTGTATTTTGCATTGACGGACATGTGCAGTTAGGGAGTTAGAGATCAAGAACAGATCTATTCTAGATAGGGTATGTCTAGCTTTAGATAAATATGTATAATCTTTACTTTCTGGGTGTTGCAACCTCTATATGTCACAAGTGTCTAGGTCTAATTCAAACATACTAAATATTTTCGTTTCGTATCTAGCTTTATAATTTATTTTCGGGTCTTTAATGGAGTGTGATGCTAGACAAAATCTATCCAATTTGTGTGAGGCAGCAATATTGAAGTCACCTCCAATTATCAATCTAGATCCTATGTGCGGGGTTAGTTGTCGTATCAAATTTTTCCAGAAATTTTCATATCTATGATTTGGAGCGTATAAGTTACAGAATAGATAGTCGATTGAATTGATGTTAGCTTTAACTATCAAGAATCTCCCCTCTTTATCTGTATAAGTGTGATTAATATGGACCGAGAGTCTTTTTCCAAATACAATAGCCAGACCACAGCTGGCACTAATATGTGACAAAAACGATATGTGTCCCACCCAGTCTCTTTGCAATTTTGTATGTTCACTATCTGTTAAGTGTGTTTCTTGTAATAGAGCTATATCAGCTCCCATTCTCCTGAGGTGAGTAAGCACTGCTTTTCATTTTATGGGTGAGTTAATTCCACCCACATTCCATGTTATTATTTTAAGTGACATGATTGTCTAAAGGATAGATACATCTGGGGCAGAGTCCTTGAGGGAGATAAAAAAAAATGGGGGGTAGGGAGGGAAAAGGGGGTTGTGGACGAGAGGGGACAAAGGGCAAACTAAGACACAAACCCCCCCACCATCCCACCACATGTACACAACAAATGCCTGATGCCAATAGATGATGTGTGATATGTTAGATATGCAAACCAGTTCACATCTGTTTTTTTAGAAAGTAGTTCAACAGAGCAGTCTGTATTTTGTCTAGTCTATGGGAATTATAAATAACCTTGCATATATGAGAACGGATGGTGATAAATTTGGTAACTACGTGGCTGAGTCTAGGGCAGATGTATGTAAGTCGGATCGTAGTGTTATCTGTCCTATGGTAATTTGCACAAAAGGCCTATAAAGCCTTAAATACGTTTCAAAATTCATCATTGTTACTGTGGCCCTAGGGTGTAAACAGGTCACATGGGTTAATGATAGGGATTCCACAGATTTTCTGGCTAGTATTCTGGAGGAGATTTTATTTTTAAAAGGAGCAATGCTCATTCTATTCCTTACAATGTGTATTCTGTCGACAACTAATGTAGATTTGGGTATGAGCATCATTGACCAAAGTACTCGCTTAATACCTGCCGATGTGATAGTCACATTTACTTTTATAGGAAGTATATTGACTTTGACATGTGTTTCCCTCTTCAGAGCGATCAGTAATGTTGACCATAAAATTAATAAAGGCCTAGAGGTGTCTAGATTGGATAGTAATCTGGTGTGTTGTGTGCGTCTAGTTCTACCTCTGTGAAAAACATTATTTCTTATCATTGTCTGGTTGGTGTCTGGTTGGTGTGTGAATTCCCCTTCAAATGTTAACTTTGCAACACTATAGTAAAACCTGTGAAAATAAAAAATCTTAAAAATTGTTTAACCTTTTTTACAATACTTAGAATCTGTAGCAATAAAAGTAAACAACAATAAACCAAGATCTTGTGGTTTTCAGTGTTTACCCCTGACAAAGGGGTAATGTCCCATCTGGGTCTCTTTATCTTCTGTAAACAGGGACAATGGTTACTCCCAATGAGCAACCAAGTAGAGACAAAGGCATCTACTTATCAAGCCATCAACTTACTTGCATTCAACGGCACCAATACGCTCGCCTAAGATCGCCTAACATCGCTGCCGCGGACCTGAATACGTTCTCCAAAATTACCAAAATAGCTGTCAAAAAGCTGCGCACCAAGTACGGTGCGATGAGCAGCGGACTGTTGTTAACTAACAGTCATTGATCTAGCTGCTCTTCGGTTTTTTCCCAGCTTTATTGGTACCCTGTCACTAAACACCCACACTATACTACACTGTTTTACCCCCTATACTGCCACTTCCGGAGCCCACCTCAACTCTAATAAATGTATTAACCCCTAAACCGCCGCTCACGGACCCCGCCGCAACTAAATAAAGTGTTTAACCCCTAAACCACCGCTCCCGGAGCCCACCGCCACCTACATTATACTTATTAACCCCTAATCTTCCGCCCCCTACACCGCCGCCACCTACATTATACTTATTAACCCCTAATCTGCCAACCCCTACACCGCCGCCACCTACATTATACTAATTAACCCCTAATCTGACACCCCCTACACCGCCGCTACCTACATTATATTTATTAACCCCTAATCTGCCCCCCTACACCGCCGCCACCTACCTACATTTATTAACCCCTAATCTGCCGCCTCCAACATTGCCGCCACTATATTAAATTTATTAACCCCTAAACCTAAGTCTAACTCTAACCCTAACACCCCCTAACTTAAATATAATTTAAATAAATCTAAATAAATATTCCTATCATTAAATAAGATGAGCTCGCATTCTATTGGCTGTTCCAATCAGCCAATAGAATGCAAGCTCAATCCTATTGGCTGATTGGATCAGCCAATAGTATTGAACTTCAATCCTATTGACTAATTGCATCAGCCAATGGGGATTTTCCTACCTTAATTCCGATTGGCTGATAGAATTCTATCAGCCAATCAGAACTGAAGGGATGCCATCTTGGATGACATCACTTAAAGGAACCGTCAATGTTCAAGAAGACGTCGGATGAAGAGGATGCTCCACGTCGGATGTCTAGAAGATGGAGCCGCTCCGCGCCGGATGGATGAAGATAGAAGATGCTGTCTGGATGAAGACTTTTACCCGTCTGGAGGACAACTTCTGCCCATCTGGAGGACCACTTCTGCCAGCTTCGTTGAGGACTTCGGCCCGGTTGGGTGAAGACTTCTCATGGTAGGGTGATCTTCAAGGGGTTAGTGTTAGGTTTTTTTTTAAGGGGGGATTGGGTGGGTTTGGTTGTGTGGGTGGTGGGTTTTAATGTTGGTTTTTTTTTTTTTTTAACAGGTAAAAGAGCTGATTATTTTGGGGCAATGCCCCGCAAAAGGCCCTTTTAAGGGCTATTTGTAATTTAGTGTAGGGTAGGGCTTTTTTTTATTTTGAGGGGGCTTTTTTATTTTGTTAGGGGGATTAGATTAGGTGTAATTAGTTTAAAAATCTTGTAATTTGTTTATTATTTTCTGTAATTTAGTGTTTGTTTTTTTGTACTTTAGATAATTTTATTTAATTGTATTTAATTGTATTTAGTTTAGGGAATTAATTTAATGATAGTATAGTGTTAGGTTTAATTGTAGCTTAGGTTAGGTTTTATTTTACAGGTATATTTGTATTTAATTTAACTAGGAAGTTATTAAATAGTTAATAACTATTTAATAACTATTGTACCTATTTAAAATAAATACAAACTTGCCTGTAAAATAAAAATAAACCATAAGCTAGCTACAATGTAACTATTAGTTATATTGTAGCTAGCTTAGGGTTTATTTTACAGGTAAGTATTTAGTTTTAAATAGGAATAATTTATTTAATGATAGTAATATTTATTTAGATTTATTTAAATTATATTTAAGTTAAGGGGTGTTAGGGTTAAGGTTAGACTTAGGTTTAGGGGTTAATAAATTTAATATAGTGGCGGCGACGTTGGGGGCAGCAGATTAGGGGTTAATAAATGTAGGTAGGTGGCGGTGGTGTAGGGGGAGCAGATTAGGGGTTAATAAGTATAATGTAGGTGGCGGCGGTGTCGGGGGGGACAGATTAGGGGTTAATAAATATAATGTAGGTGGTGGTGGTGTAGGCGACATATTAGGGGTTAATAAGTATAATATAGGTGGCAGCGGTTTAGGGGGGGGCAGATTAGGGGTTAATAAGTATAATGTAGGTGGCGGCGGTGTAGGGGGCAGATTAGGGGTTAATAAGTATAATGTAGGTGACGGCGGTGTAGGGGGGCAGATTAGGGGTTAATAAATATAATGTAGGTGGCGGCGGTGTAGTGGGCGGCAGATTAGGGGTTAATAAGTATAATGTAGGTGGCAGCGGTGTAGGGGAGGCAGATTAGGGGTTAATAAGTATAATGTAGGTGGCGGCGGTGTAGGGGGCAGATTAGGGGTTAATAAGTATAATGTAGGTAGCGGCGGTGTAGGGGGGGCAAATTAGGGGTTAATAAGTATAATGTAGGTGTCGGCGGTGTCGGGGGGGACAGATTAGGGGTTAATAAGTATAATGTAGGTTGCGGCGGTGTCGGGGTGGCAGATTAGGGGTTAATAAGTATAATGTAGGTGGCGGTGGTGTAGGGGTCAGCAGATTAGGGGTGTTTAGACTTAGGGTACATGTTAGGGTGTTAGGTATAAACGTTACCATAGGAATCAATGGGATATCGGGCAGCAGCGAACATGAGCTTTAGCTGCTTTCAGACTCCCATTGATTCCTATGGTATAGGAATAGTGGTGAGTGTACCTAGTAGGAATTTGATAACTAGCAAAAGTAGTCAGATTGTGCCGAATTTGCATTTGGAACATCTGTAATGACGTAACCATCAATTTGTGTCGGACTGAGTCCGGCGGATTGTATGTTACGTCACAAAATTCTACTTTTGCCGGTCTGTAGGGTTTGATAACTAAGGGGAATCAGGCTCGCCACAAATACGCTGCGGAATTCCAGCGTATTTGTGGTTGATGGCTTGATAAATAGATACCAAAGCTTCTTCATTTATTAAAAGTCTTTAGTGCTGGCAGCAAAAAGGTATCATACTTTCAGGAGTCCCTTCATGTTGGCGGGTGTTGATTCTCTGTAGCAAGATAGCTCTTCAAGGCCTGTGTTGTGTGGAAGAATTTGAGGCCATGTGGTGTTTGCAGACGTAGTTTGGCTGGATATAAAAGCGCAACTTGTCTGCCCTGCTCATGCACTTGGGAGCAGAACGGAGCAAATTCTTTTCTCTGCCTGGTAACATCCATAGAAAAATCTTGGAAAAGCAGGAGTTTTGAACCTTCATATAGTATTTCTTATGCGATCTGTATGCCCGCAGAATCAGCAACTTCTCCTGAAAATTTAAACATTTAAATATGACCTGCCTAGGTCTCATTTTTGCGTGATCTAATGTCCTTTCTGGACCCACATGGTGGGCCCTTTCAACATCAATAGGCAAGATGTCTGTAGATATACCCAGCAGTTTAGGGAATGTGAGAGCAGTAAATTCTAATAAATCTTTTCCATTGACCGATTCCGGTACCCCTATTGTTTGCAAGTTATTGCGTCGACTTCTATTTTCTAAGTCGTCTATTCGTTCTTGCAGAATTTGGTTCTTTTTAACCACTTGTGTAAGGGTTGTGTCTGAGACAAATTGCCTATCTTCTACTTCAGAGATACGGGATTCAGCTGAACTCAGCTGCAAGGAAAACTGCCTCACCTCACTTGTCAGATTACCTACCCCTGCTTGGAGAGAGTCCATTTTGGGGAGGAAGAAGGATTTAAGCTCCTGTAGCAGAGACCCATGATCTGGGCCTGACTGGTCTGTACGTTCATTCCAGGTTGGGCTTTCAACCTGCACTTCAGCTACGATTTTTTTTTTGTTTTCTCTCTGTGTTCTTTGCTCTGTGAGCCATGGAAACTTTAGTACTGGGAGAGAGTTTATAGAAATATTCATCAACTTTCATGGGAACAGGGGATACGGTGTAGATGTTGGTGTGCCGTAGGTATGCTTGTAACACTGTACTGTTATTTTAGCAATTGCGATGTGCAAAATCCAGCTGAGTCAAAGTTAGTTCTGTTCAGGTTGGAAATTAATTCCGGTTTAAAGAGTGTCCTATGCGCGGGGTAATGAGGGTTCTAAACTTGTTCTTCTTTCTCCTGGCCCTCTTCCTCTCTCCCTCTGAAAATGAATGAGAGGGCTTTTATAATATGGTAGACTCTGCAGGCCTGTGCGGGCATATAAACAAGAAAGTGCGAGCTCCGTGTCAGTATTATGGAGTCAGATCGGTTTGGCGGTTAAAGCTATAAGATATTGCCTCTGTTAGTTATTGTTCCCCGTGTAGTGTAAATGATATCACTTTCTGCTTGTCTTTCCCCTTATTTCTGTCTCTTTATGGAGTCTCAGCAAAAGTTTTGGCAATCTGATCTTTTCTTTCTAGAATGCCTGCAGCTTTTTCTTTGTTACTGACTCCGCTCCTCCACTCTCCCCTTATGAAGTCTCCCTTTTAACCTTGCTGGCCTTGTATCAACCTCATGAGCGGTACTTACAGCAGTCTGTGGTGCTGTGTTCTCCCTGACTGCAATGTAGGCCCGTGGGTAGTCCGTCACCTTTTTAGAGTATTGATGCAGCCGAGAGTAATCCAAGATTGTGCTGATGAAACAGATGCACCTATCAGTCCGGGGCCTCCGGTTGCCAGAGCTGATGATATCTGCCCCACGCATTAAGGTAGACAGCCAGCACTATGTTATGCCCACAAGCCCAGCAAGTCTTTCGTGCGGGGCCTAGCAGTAAGATAAAAATTACAGGTTGTAATGTGCTCCATGAAACGGAACTCTGATGAGGAACGTCTTCTTAGTTGGCCCGCCCACCAGAAGTCCCCAACACCCCCTAAGTTATACAAAATAACAAACACTAACATTGCAAAAAATAAAAAAACAGAAAAAAAAAACAAAGCACTATCAAAAATAAAAGCTATGCCTATCCTAAAACTAAAGTCCCCTTAAAACAGTCAAAATTAGAGTATATCCCAGCTCTTGTACAGTTTCCAGTGGTGTGCAAGCTACAGGAGTCTCACATTAAAAAAACTCCAACAAAGTCCAATTTGAAAGATGTAGCAGTGCCGCCGTATAATTTATTTAAAGTTAATTTAGTCAACCAACATTAGAACATTTTGGGTAGCAACCCTTCTTCACGTAATCTCAATAACATTGTGGATCACATTAAATATCCATATAGGGCTCCACCTCCCAAACAATTAACCATGTCACTGGCCCACATGTCTTTCAGGTAAGTGTAACCATTTACAACATCTACACCCACTAGAGGTCAAAACACTATATAGGGCATTTGGTAGGGCATTGTCCTAAAGTCATTACAGCTCTTTTGCCCAATAAAAAAAAAACTATCCAAAAAAAAGATTGCCCTGAAAAGGCATTTGGTTGGGCATGGTTTTAGATTAGAGATTTTTTTTGCCAATTAAAATAGCTTAATCACTTATGGGCAATACCCTACAAAATGACCTTTTCAGGGTAATTTTTAGAGTAGGGCCAGTGAGTGAGGCTTTCTACACATTTGGAGCCACTTTTAAACAAGAGAAAAACATATTTTTCAATGCTTTTTCAAATTAAACGTAAATTTATCAAATGCTTTAACTTGAGACTACTCCCAAAACAGTATTCAATCCATCAAACACACTTGATATGTTTAATATTTATTTAAAGACATTTTACATCATTAAAATTAGCATTTGCAATGTAAACAGGTCATACCGTGGCCATTTGAACAGCTGGCAATTTCACTCCTGCTCTGTTCACATGATAACACACACTCATAGGGGCCGAATTATTAAACTCCGAATGGAGTTTGATGCCTCTGTTTCCATGCGAGCCTTCAGGCTCACCAGAAACAGCAGTAATGAAGCAGCGGTATTAAGACCGCTGCTCCATAAATTGCCTGCTCTGAGGCTGCAGACATCAATCCGATTGATCGTATATGATTGGGCTGATTGACACCCCCTGCTAGCGGCCAATTGTCCGCGAATCTGCCGGGGGGGCATTGCACAAGCAGTTCACAAGAACTGCTTGGGCAATGATAAATTCCGACAGCGTATGCTGTCGGCATTCATCGATGTCTGTCGGCCCTATAGAGTTAAAATAATTATACTCTTAAATTATTTAACAAAATTAGTATGAGCCATTAAATCTTTGCTTATAAATGCAATAAGGTGCATTGGACTTTAAAACTACTTGTTTAAAAATAAACCCAAAATGCAATCAAACATTCAATGCAGCTATCACTAATACATTTTCTAGTTCACTGCATATATTTTGGCTCACATTTTACCAAGTCCAACTGTAGAAAATCCAAACATAACTAGGTGGACTATTTCAGACATTCTTCAATTGAATTTAACTACTCTTATGAACAATGATTTTAAAAAGCAAAATCTAAAGAATTAGAATCAAGAGCAGTATTAAAACTAGGGATGTGCATTTGTGACATTCAACGATCTGAATTACGATCCAGAAAAATAATATACAGTATATAATAAGTACATGAAAGATATGTAATAATTTCTACAAGGTATATCACAATACACAATATATCTAACCTCTTTTATAAATTACATGTTTCATGTATACGTTTCATTTTCGGATATTACATGAGACATATAATTTATATAAGAGGTTAGATATTATGAGGCCTACTTATCAGGCCGTCAACTTATTTGCATTCAACGGCACCAATACGCTCGCCTGACATCGCCTAACATCACGGCCGTGGACCTGAATATGCTCTCCATATTTATAAAGAAGCTGTCAAAAAGCCGCACACCAAGTATGGGGCGATAAGCAGCGGACTGTTGTTAACTAACAGTCATCGATCTCGCTGCTATTCGGCTTTTTCCCAGCGTTATTTATATACTGTCACTAAACAACGTCACTATACTAAAATGTTTAACCCCTATCCCACCGCTCCCGGACCACGTCGCAACTAAATAAAGTTATTAACCCCTAAACCTCCGCTCCCGGAGCCCACCGCAAATCTAATAAATGTATTAACCCCTATCCTGCCACTCCCGGAGCCCACCGCCACCTACATTATGTTATAAACCCCTAATATTCTGCCCCCTACACCGCCGCCACCTACATTATGTCATTAACCCCTAATCTTCTGCCCCCTACATGGCTGCCGTCTACATTATGTTATTAATACCTAATCCCCCCCCCTACACCGCCGCCACCTACATTATGTTATTAACCCCTAAACCCCTGGCCTCCCACATCAGTACCACTTACTAAACCTATTAACCCATAAACCACCACCCCCCACATCGCCATAAACTAAATTAACCTATTAACCCCTAAACCTAACAACCCGCTAACTTTATATTACATAACTCATCACTATCTTATAATAAATTTAAACTTACTTTAAATTTCAATTAAACTATATTAAACTAATAATTAACCTACCCTAACTGTTATACTAAAAATACAATAAACTGTTATTTAAATCTACTATTACAAATTACAAAGTTACAAAAAACGAACAACTAAGTTACAAAAAATAACAAACACTAAGTTACAAAAAATAAAAAATAAATTATCGAATATTTAAACTACCTAATCTAAGAGCCCTATGAAAATAAAGAAGCCTCCCCAAAATAATAAAAAAAAACATAGCCTACAATAAACTACAAATAGCCCTTAAAAGGGCCTTTTGCGGGGCATTGCCCCAAAGAAATCAGCTCTTTTACCTATAAATAAAAAATACAAATACCCCCCCAACAGTAAAACCCACCACCCACACAACCAAACCCCCCAAATAAAAACCTAATCTAAAAAACCTAAACTCCCCATTGCCCTGAAAAGCGGCTCCATCTTCAAGACATCCGGCACGGAGCATCCTCTTCCATCGACGTCTTCTTCTACAATGAAGGTTCCTTTAAATGATGTCATCCAAGATGGCATCCCTTAGATTCCGATTGGCTGATTGATTTCTAGCAGCCAATCAGAATTAAGGTTGAAAAAATCCTATTGGCTGTTGTAATCAGCCAAAAGGATTGAGCTTTCATCCTATTGACTGATCCAATCAGCCAATAGAATGCAAGCTCAATCCTATTGGCTGATTGGATCAGCCAATAGGATGAAAGCTCAATCCTATTGGCTGATTGGATCAGCTAATAGGATGAAAGCTAAATCCTATTGGCTGATTGCAACAGCCAATAGGATTTTTTCAACCTTTATTCCAATTGGTTGATAGAAATCTATCAGCCAATTGGAATCTAAGGGACGCCATCTTGGATGACGTCATTTAAAGGAACCTTTATTGTAGAAGAAGACGTCGATGGAAGAGGAAGCTCCGCTCCGGATGTCTTGAAGATGGAGCCGCTCCGCGCCGGATGGATGAAGATAGAAGATGCCGTCTTGATGAAGACTTCTGTCCGGTTTGATGAAGACATCGGCCCACTTGGATGAAGACTTCTGCCGGCTTTAATGAGGACTTCTGCCGCTTCGTTGAGGATGGATGTCGGCTCTTCAGAAACTGTAAGTGGATCTTCGGGGGTTAGTGTTAGGCTTTTTTAAGGGTTTATTGGGTGGGTTTTAATTTTAGATTAGGGTTTGGGTTTTTGAAAAAGAGCTAAATGCCTTTTTAAGGGCAATGCCCATACAAATGCCCTTTTCAGGGCAATGTGGAACTTTAGTTTTATAGATTAGGTTTTTATTTGGGAGGTTGGTTGTGTGGGTGGTGGGTTGTACTGTTGGGGGGGTATTTGTTTTTTTTATTTACAGGTAAAAGAGCTGATTTCTTTGGGGCAATGCCCCACAAAAGGCCATTTTAGGGCTATTTGTAGTTTATTGTAGGCTAGGTTTTTTTTATTTTGGGGGGCTTTTTTATTTTCATAGGGCTTTTAGATTAGGTGTAATTAGTTTAAATATTTGATAACTTATTTTTTATGTTTTGTAACATAGGCCTAGATTTGGAGTTTGGCGGTAAAAGGGCTGTTAACGCTCCGCTGGCTTTTTTCTGGCCGCACCATAAATTTAACTCTGGTATCGAGAGTTCAAACAAATGCTGCGTTAGGCTCCAAAAAAGGAGCGTAGAGCATTTTTACCGCAAATGCAACTCTCGATACCAGAGTTGCTTACAGACGCGGCTGGCCTCAAAAACGTGCTCGTGCACGATTCCCCCATAGGAAACAATGGGACTGTTTGAGCTGAAAAAAAACCTAACACCTGCAAAAAAGCAGCGTTCAGCTCCTAACGCAGCCCCATTGTTTCCTAAGGGGAAACACTTCCTACGTCTGCACCTAACACTCTAACATGTACCCCGAGTCTAAACACCCCTAGCCTTACACTTATTAACCCCTAATCTGCCGCCCCCGCTATCGCTGACCCCTGCATATTTTTTTTAACCCCTAATCTGCCGCTCTGTAAACCGCCGCAACCTACGTTATCCCTATGTACCCCTAATCTGCTGCCCTAACATCGCCGACCCCTATATTATATTTATTAACCCCTAATCTGCCCCCCTCAACGTCGCCGACACCTGCCTACACTTATTAACTCCTAATCTGCCGAGCGGACCTGAGCGCTACTATAATAAAGTTATTAACCCCTAATCCGCCTCACTAACCCTATCATAAATAGTATTAACCCCTAATCTGCCCTCCCTAACATCGCCGACACCTACCTTCAATTATTAACCCCTAATCTTCCGAGCGGAGCTCACCGCTATTCTAATAAATGTATTAACCCCTAACGCTAAGTCTAACCCTAACACTAACACCCCCATAACTTAAATATAATTTACATCTAACGAAATTAATTAACTCTTATTAAATAAATGATTCCTATTTAAAGCTAAATACTTACCTGTAAAATAAATCCTAATATAGCTACAATATAAATTATAATTACATTGTAGCTATTTTAGGATTAATATTTATTTTACAGGCAACTTTGTAATTATTTTAACCAGGTACAATAGCTATTAAATAGTTAAGAACCATTTAATAGTTACCTAGTTAAAATAATAACAAATTTACCTGTAAAATAAATCCTAACCTAAGATATAATTAAACCTAACACTACCCTATCAATAAAATAATTAAATAAACTACCTACAATTACCTACAATTAACCTAACACTACACTATCAATAAATTAATTAAACACAATTGCTACAAATAACTACAATTAAATAAACTAGCTAAAGTACAAAAAAAAAAAAAAGAACTAAGTTACAAAAAATAAAAAAATATTTACAAACATAAGAAAAATATTACAACAATTTTAAACTAATTACACCTACTCTAAGCCCCCTAATAAAATAACAAAGACCCCCAAAATAAAAAATTCCCTACCCTATTCTAAATTAAAAAAGTTACAAGCTCTTTTACCTTACCAGCCCTGAACAGGGCCCTTTGCGGGGCATGCCCCAAGAATTTCAGCTCTTTTGCCTGTAAAAGAATAAATACAATACCCCCCCCCCAACATTACAACCCACCACCCACATACCCCTAATCTAACCCAAACCCCCCTTAAATAAACCTAACACTAAGCCCCTGAAGATCTTCCTACCTTGTCTTCACCATACCAGGTTCACCGATCCGTCCTGGCTCCAACATCTTCATCCAACCCAAGCGGGGATTGGCGATCCATCATCCGGTGCTGAAGAGGTCCAGAAGAGGCTCCAAAGTCTTCCTCCTATCCGGCAAGAAGAGGACATCCGGACCGGCAACCATCTTCTTCCAAGCGGCATCTTCTATCTTCATCCGATGACGACCGGCTCCATCCTGAAGACCTCCAGCGCGGATCCGTCCTCTTCTTCCGACGACTTCCCGACGAATGACGGTTCCTTTAAGGGACGTCATCCAAGATGGCGTCCCTCGAATTCCGATTGGCTGATAGGATTCTATCAGCCAATCGGAATTAAGGTAGGAATTTTCGGATTGGCTGATGGAATCAGCCAATCAGAATCAAGTTCAATCCGATTGGCTGATCCAATCAGCCAATTAGATTGAGCTCGCATTCTATTGGCTGTTCCGATCAGCCAATAGAATGCGATCTCAATCTGATTGGCTGATCGGATCAGCCAATCGGATTGAACTTGATTCTGATTGGCTGATTCCATCAGCCAATCAGAAAATTCCTACCTTAATTCCGATTGGCTGATAGAATCCTATCAGCCAATCGGAATTCGAGGGACGCCATCTTGGATGACGTCCCTTAAAGGAACCGTCATTAGTCGGGAGACAACGGAAGAAGAGGATGGATCCGCGTCGCCTGCTTCAAGATGGACCCGCTCCGCACCGGATGGAAGAAGATCGAAGATGCCGCTTGGAGAAGATGTTTGCCGGTCCAGATGTCCTCTTCTTGCCGGATAGGAGGAAGACTTTGGAGCCTCTTCTGGACCTCTTCAGCACCGGATGATGGATCGCCAACCCCCGCTTGGGTTGGATGAAGATGTTGGAGCCAGGACGGATCGGTGAACCTGGTATGGTGAAGACAAGGTAGGAAGATCTTCAGAGGCTTAGTGTTAGGTTTATTTAAGGGGGGTTTGGGTTAGATTAGGGGTATGTGGGTGGTGGGTTGTAATGTTGGGGGGGGGGTATTGTATTTATTCTTTTACAGGCAAAAGAGCTGAAATTCTTGGGGCATGACCCGCAAAGGGCCCTGTTCAGGGCTGGTAAGGTAAAAGAGCTTGTAACTTTTTTAATTTAGAATAGGGTAGGGAATTTTTTATTTTGGGGGTCTTTGTTATTTTATTAGGGGGCTTAGAGTAGGTGTAATTAGTTTAAAATTGTTGTAATATTTTTCTTATGTTTGTAAATATTTTTTTATTTTTTGTAACTTAGTTCTTTTTTATTTTTTGTACTTTAGCTAGTTTATTTAATTGTATTTATTTGTAGCAATTGTGTTTAATTAATTTATTGATAGTGTAGTGTTAGGTTAATTGTAGGTAATTGTAGGTAGTTTATTTAATTATTTTATTGATAGGGTAGTGTTAGGTTTAATTATATCTTAGGTTAGGATTTATTTTACAGGTAAATTTGTTATTATTTTAACTAGGTAACTATTAAATAGTTCTTAACTATTTAATAGCTATTGTACCTAGTTAAAATAAATACCAAGTTGCCTGTAAAATAAATATTAATCCTAAAATAGCTATAATATAATTATAATTTATATTGTAGCTATATTAGGATTTATTTTACAGGTAAGTATTTAGCTTTAAATAGGAATAATTTATTTAATAAGAGTTAATTTATTTCGTTAGATGTAAATTATATTTAAGTTAGGGGGGTGTTAGTGTTAGGGTTAGACTTAGCTTTAGGGGTTAATACATTTATTAGAATAGCGGTGAGCTCCGGTCGTCAGATTAGGGGTTAATAATTTAAGTTAGGTGTCGGCATTGTTAGGGAGGGCAGATTAGGGGGTTAATACTATTTATTATAGGGTTAGTGAGGCGGGTTAGGGGTTAATAACTTTATTATAGTAGCGCTCAGGTCCGCTCGGCAGATTAGGGGTTAATAAGTGTAGGCAGGTGTCGGCAACGTTGAGGGGGGCAGATTAGGGGTTAATAAATATAATATAGGGGTCGGCGGTGTTAGGGGTAGCAGATTAGGGGTACATAGGGATAACGTAGGTGGCGGCGCTTTGCGGTCGGAAGATTAGGGGTTAATTATTTTAAGTAGCTGGCGGCGATGTTGTGGGGGGCAGGTTAGGGGTTAATAAATGTAATACAGGGGTCGGCGGGGTTAGGGGCAGCAGATTAGGGGTACATAAGTATAACGTAGGTGGCGGTCGGCAGATTAGGGGTTAAAAAATTTTAATAGAGTGGCGGCGATGTGGGGGGAGCTCGGTTTAGGGGTACATAGGTAGTTTATGGGTGTTAGTGTACTTTAGGGTACAGTAGTTAAGAGCTTTATGAACCGGCGTTAGCCAGAAAGCTCTTAACTCCTGCTATTTTCAAGCGGCTGGAGTTTTGTCGTTAGAGCTCTAACGCTCACTTCAGAAACGACTCTAAATACCGGCGTTAGAAAGATCCCATTGAAAAGATAGGATACGCAAATGGCGTAGGGGGATCTGCGGTATGGAAAAGTCGCGGCTGAAAAGTGAGCGTTAGACCCTTTAATCACTGACTCCAAATACCAGCGGGCGGCCAAAACCAGCGTTAGGAGCCTCTAACACTGGTTTTGACGGCTACCGCCGAACTCCAAATCTAGGCCATGGTGTTTATTTTTTTTGTAACTTAGTTGTTAGTTTTTTTGTAACTTGTAATAGAAGATTTAAATTCTTTGAGTAGGGTTAGGTTTTTAAATATATAATATAGTTAATTTAATTTGTAGTTTCATGTAATTTTAGTATAACAGTTAGGGTAGGTTAATAAATAGTTTAATATAGTTTATTGTAATTTTAGTATAACAGCTAGGTTATATTAATTAATAGTTTAATATAGTTTAATGTAATTTTAGTATAACAGGGTAGGTAATTATTAGTTTAATATAGTTTAATTTAAATCTAAAGGTAAGTTTTAATTTATTATAAAATAGGAATGAGTTAATATTTAATGTAACGTTAAGGGGTTGTTAGGTTTATGGGTTAATAGGTTAATTTAGTTTATGGCGATGTGGGGGGCTGGCGTTTTAGGGGTTAATAGGTTTAGTAAGTGATACTGATGTGGGAGGCCAGTAGTTTAGGGGTTAATAACTTTATTTAGTTGCAGTAGGCTCCGGGAGCGTTGGGATAGGGGTTAATACTTTTATGTAGGTGGCAGCGATGGGGGGGCGGCAGATTAGGGGTTAATAAGTATAAAGTTGGTGGCGGCGGTTTCGAGGCGGCAGATTCGGGGTTAATAAGTATAATGTAGGTGGCGGCGGTGGCAGGGCATCAGATTAGGGGTTAATAAGTATAATGTAGGTGGTGGCGATGTAGGGGGTGGCAGATTAAGGGTGTTTAGTCTCGGGGTACATGTTAGGGTGTTAGGTGTAAACAAAACTTTTATTCTCCCATAGGAATCAATGGGATATCGGGCAGCAGCGAACATGAGCTTTCGCTGCTTTCAGACTTTGATTTCTATGGCATCCGCGGCCTCCAGGGTGGCGGATTGAAAACCAGGTACACTGGGCCGGAATAGTGGCGAGCGTACCTGTTAGAAATTTGATAGCAAAAGTAGTCAGATAATGCCGCATTTGCATTTGGAAGTTCTGTAATGACGTAAGCGTCGGACTGAGACTGGCAGATCATATGTTACTAGATATGTGCGATTCGTTTCGGATCGATTCGGAAATTCGGCCGAATTCGGTAAATTCGGGATTCGGATCGATTCGAATTTCTGAATTAAAATAGTGCCGAATATACTGAATAAATCTGAATTAGTTTGGTTTTATTTGGATTTATTCGGTAGATTCGGCTGGCCATGGATTACACTAGTATTGTACAGTATATTAGGTTATATCACTCTGCTATGGGTTACACCTAATATACAGTACATAATACTAGTCTAATACACAGCACATGCCACCGAATACTTACTGAAATTCCAAAATTCCGAACCGAACTGAACCAAATTCAGCCTAATTTATTTGAATTCGAAAAAATCCAAATCGATCCGAACCAAATTTTTTCGTCATGCAAATGTCTATATGTTACGTCACAAATTTCAACTTTTGCCGGTCTGTAGGCTTTGATAAATAAGGGGAATCAGGCTCGCCACAATTATGATAATAATAGATACAAGTGATATAGTGGAAAAGTGACAGTTGGAAATATAGGCAATAATGGCTTAGTGGTTTTATTCATGTACTAGCACTTTAGAACTGTGGGTTTGATCCCAGCCACATATCATACAAGTAAATTTTAAGTATAAAAATAATTTACCAAAGATTCTTTTAAAAAGTTTTAAAAACATTTTCTTAAATTTTCATCTGTATCGTGTATCTGATGTTTTGTTAAAAAAAAATGTATTAGTAATTAGTCACTTTCTAAATAATATTAATAAACAATGCAAAGGAAATACAAATACACAAAATGTTGATTGCACTTATAAGTTTCAGATGTGCTCAAAATAAACTACCAATCATCTGTGAGGAAGAGGTTTATAAGTAAAAGGATTGCAACCGATTAACATCCTTGAAAAAGACAGAAGATGAAACGTACGTTGGAGTCATGGCACCCATACAGAAGGAGGGGGGTATGCCAAATTTGACACTCGAATGCTCGCAGAGTGATTAGATTGTTTTAAATGCAGCACATAAGTATTACACCAGAGTGACTTTTAAGAATTACCTTGACTATATATATATTGTTTTAAAAACTGCAGATACTTTATAATTTGAAAGTTTTATATGTAATTTAGAAATCATTAATAAAAAAGCTAGAACCCAGTATAAATTAATAAAAAAGCTTGAACAGTTGTACTTAGCCCTATCCTTAAAGCTAATGAAACGCTAACAAATGTGAGTGCCATACCACAGTATGTAAGTTCTTAGAAACTATGGCCTAGATTTTGAGTTTTGCGTTAGAAGGGGTGTGATAGCTACGGGTGCTTTTTTTGGCCGCACCTTTTAAATACCGCTGGTATTTAGAGTTCACAGAATGGCTGGGTTTTCAGTGTGTTAGGCTTCAAAAAGGGAGTGTAGAGCATAATTTACCGCCACTGCAACTCTCAATACCAGCGCTGCTTATGGACGCGGCCAGCTTAAAAAACGTGCTCGTGCACGATTCCCCATAGGAAACAATGGGACAGTTTAGCTGAAAAAAAACCTAACACCTGCAAAAAAGCAGCGTTCAGCTCTTAATGCAGCCCCATTGTTTCCTATGGGGAAACACTTCCTAAATCTGCACCTAACACCCTAACATGTACCCCGAGTCTAAACACCCCTAGCCTTACACTTATTAACCCCTAATCTGCTGCCCCCACTATCGCTGACCCCTGCATATTATTTTTAACCCCTAATCTGCTGCTCCGTACACCGCCGCAACCTACATTATAGCTATGTACCCCTACTATAATAAAGTTATTAACCCCTAATCTGCCTCACTCCCGCCTCAATAACCCTATAAGAAATAGTATTAACCCCTAATCTGCCCTCCCTAACATTGCCGACACCTAACTTCAATTATTAACCCCTAATCTGCCGACCGGACCTCGCCGCTACTCTAATAAATGTATTAACCCCTAAAGCTAAGTCTAACCATAACCCTAACACCCCCCTAAATTAAATATAATTTTATTCTAACAAAATAAATTAATTCCTATTTAAAGCTAAATACTTACCTGTAAAATAAACCCTAATATAGCAACAATATAAATTATAATTATATTATAGCTATGTTAGGATTTATATTTATTTTACAGGCAACTTTGTATTTATTTTAATCAGGTACAATAGCTATTAAATAGTTAATAACTATTTAATAGCTACCTAGTTAAAATAATTACAAAATTACCTGTAAAATAAATCCTAACCTAAGTTACAATTAAACCTAACACTACACTAGCAATAAATTAATTAAATAAAATACCTACAATTATCTACAATTAAAGCTAACACTACATTATCAATAAATTAATTAAATAAAATACCTATAATTAAATACAATGAAATAAACTAACTAAAGTACAAAAAATAAAAAAGAACTAAGTTACAAAAAATAAAAAATATTTACAAACATTAGAAAAATATTACAACAATTTTAAACTAATTACACCTATTCTAAGCCCCCTAATAAAATAACAAAGCCCCCCAAAATAAAAAAAAATGCCCTACCCTATTCTAAAATTAAAATAGAAAAGCTTTTTTACCTTACCAGCCCTGAAAAGGGCCATTCGCGGGGCATGCCCCAAAGAATTCAGCTCTTTTGCCTGGAAAAAAAAATTCAATACCCCCCCAACATTACAACCCACCACCCACATACCCCTAATCTAACCCAAACCCCCCTTAAATAAACCTAACACTAAGCCCCTGAAGATCTTCCAACCTTATCTTCACCACACCGGGTATCAGCGATCCGTACAGGCTCCGATGTCTTGATCCAAGCCCAAGCGGGGGGCTGAAGACATCCATCCTCCGGCTTAAGTCTTGATCTAAGCGGGCAGAAGAGGACATCCGGACCGGCAAACATCTTCATCCAGGAGGCATCAATTCGAGGGATGCCATCTTGGATGACGTCCCTTAAAGGAACCTTCATTTGTCGTCTAGTCGTCGGAAGAAGAGGATGGATCCGCGCTGGAGGTCTTCAAGATGGAGCCGGTCTTGGATGAAGATGTTTGCCAGTCCAGATATCCTCTTCTGCCCGCTTGGATCAAGATTTCAGCCGGAGGATGGATGTCTTCAGCCCCCCGCTTGGGCTTGGATCAAGACATCGGAGCCTGGACGGATCGCTGATACCCGGTGTGGTGAAGATAAGGTAGGAAGATCTTCAGGGGCTTAGTGTTAGGTTTATTTAAGGGGGGTTTGGGTTAGATTAGGGGTATGTGGGTGGTGGGTTGTAATGTTGGGGGGGGTATTGTATGTTTTTTTTCCAGGCAAAAGAGCTGAATTCTTTGGGGCATGCCCCGCAAATGGCCCTTTTAAGGGCTGGTAAGGTAAAAGAGCTTTTCTATTTTAATTTTAGAATAGGGTAGGGCATTTTTTTTATTTTGGGGGGCTTTGTTATTTTATTAGGGGGCTTATAGTAGGTGTAATTAGTTTAAAATTGTTGTAATATTTTTCTAATGTTTGTAAATATTTTTTTATTTTTTGTAACTTAGTTCTTTTTTTATTTTTTGTACTTTAGTTAGTTTATTTAATTGTATTTGTTTTTAGGTATTTTATTTAATTAATTTATTGATAATGTAGTGTTAGGTTTAATTGTAACTTAGGTTAGGATTTATTTTACAGGTAATTTTGTAATTATTTTAACTAGGTAGCTATTAAATAGTAAATAACTATTTAATAGCTATTGTACCTGGTTAAAATAATTACAAAGTTGCCTGTAAAATAAATATTAATCCTAAAATAGCTACAATATAATTATAATTTATATTGTAGCTATATTAGGGTTTATTAGTATTTAGCTTTAAATAGGAATAATTTATTTAATAAGAGTTAATTTATTTCGTTAGATTTAAATTATATTTAATTTAGGGGGGTGTTAGTGTTAGGGTTAGACTTAGCTTTAGGGGTTAATACATTTATTATAGTAGCGGTGAGGTCCGGTCGGCAGATTAGGGGTTAATACTTGAAGGTAGGTGTCGGTGAGGTTAGGGAGGGCAGATTAGGGGTTAATACTATTTATTATAGGGTTATTGAGGCGGGAGTGAGGTGGATTAGGGGTTAAAAAAATTTAATTGAGTGGCGGCGATGTGGGGGGGCCTCGGTTTAGGGGTGCATAGGTAGTTTATGGGTGTTAGTGTACTTTATGAACCGGCGTTAGCCCAAAAAGCTCTTAACTCCTGTTTTTTTTTCTGCGGCTGGAGTTTTATCGTTAGAGTTCTAAAGCTCACTTCAGCCAAGACTCTAAATACCGGCGTTAGAAAGATCCCATTGAAAAGATAGGATACGCAATTGGCGTAGGGGGATCTGCCGTATGGAAAAGTCGCGGCTGCAAAGTGAGCGTTAGACCCTTTAATGACTGACTCCAAATACCAGCGTGCAGTAAAAACCAGCGTTAGGAGCCTCTAACGCTGGTTTTGACGGCTACCGCCAAACTCTAAATCTAGGCGTGTGTATACTTTTATACACTATGAAAGTTTATTTTCTTTCTCTTTGAGTCACGAGGAAGACAATAAGGACATTTCATCTACACTATTTTAGTGCACGATGTTGTACATTTCCTTTTTGTTTTGTCATATTGGCATAGAGCATCTTTTTATGTAATTACATTTTTTCCCTGTATTTGATAATTAATAAACATTGAGACAGATATTGAAGGTAAAATCCCTAACAACACTGCAAATATTTAGCTTTACATTGTGTTGTTAACTTATTAAAACTGAGAACTGCTACTTTAAGGTTTAAATAAATATTTAGGGTAAAAAAAAAAGTCTTATTTTAAAACAAAAGTTTTATGCACTTGTTTTCAAAGTACAGAACATTTTGTCCACTCATTCTTCCTAATTACTACATCAAGACATATAGAAAACATACACCTGGCTGGGATTCGTAGAGTTTCCAGATTTACGGGCTAGTAATTAATAAAGTTGTAGAACAAAAAGAAAGCAGCTTGGCACTGTGCAGGAAATGTACTTTCCCTCTCTCTAACCATCTGACCCATACATTCCTTAGAGGAACTAAAGAACATTCAAAAAAAGAATCCTAACTACAAAATAGCTTAATGACTTAGAAGCAACTCAATTTACCTTAATTTGGTCCACACATGCACTATTATGGATGAAGTGCACCGTCTATAGATGTACAGGTGTATCTCAGCTTGAATATCTTTTTCACTGAACATCTTCACATTCATTTTAAGAGCATGCTGTGATAAGATGTTTGCTTTTCTGATATCGGCGATAAGATGTCCAAAGGTTTAAAGCTTAGAATCCATATTTTTATTTTCTTATTGTTTATATGTATAAACATGAATGTATAGCATTGTTCCATATCTGCAAAAAAAAAGCTTACAAGTCTAAAAACTTTAAAATTTTAGGTTAGATTTTTATAGCAATCCTAAATGCACAATAGTGCATTATTATTTTTTTTTATTTTTTTTTCTTATTCTTTACTTTCCATACAGTTAAAAATAAAAAATACCATAATTTGCAAAGCATTCACTGCACTGAAGGTGGAACTATTTAACTTTGTCCATTGTCCAGTAAAAGACAGTTGTACAATTACATAAAATTTCTGTTAGAATTTTATAGGAAAAAAACAATTGTGTCTTTATTTCCTCTGTCAGTTACCCATGCTTTTGGTGTTTGGCTTCTATTCCTATGGCATTTATACTTTTACATTAAGGCATACAAAATGGTAACACTAATTAGGGCTCGATTTATCAAGCCTCTACGGCTGCAAGTTCTCACAAGAACTTGCTCGCAGTGATTTATCAAGCAGCGGTCAACAG
Organism: Bombina bombina; assembly: GCF_027579735.1. Lineage (NCBI taxonomy): Eukaryota > Metazoa > Chordata > Amphibia > Anura > Bombinatoridae > Bombina > Bombina bombina. The sequence goes on from NC_069499.1 coordinate 1,093,691,426, forward strand.
ACCGCTGCTTCCCTAAGATCTTCGCCACCTTTATTGTGGCGAAATTCAATCTCCTCGGTCGAGTCCGACCGAGGAGATTGACAGCTCCTGCCCGCGCGTGATTGGCTGTGCGCAGGCAGGGGGCGGTATTGCACGCGAGCGAAAGATTGCGCTCGTGTGCAATGGCTAATACCTGCGGGTAATTTTGCCCCGCCACAGGCGAGCTGAGGCATACAGGGGCGCATATACGCGCCCCTGTATGCCTCAGCGTTAATAAATCTAGCCCTAAACACTCAGAAGGCCTAGATTACGAGAGGAATGCAAAATCATTAGTGCTATTGAGCGCAAAGGTTAAATAAGTAACCGTCCTATTCTTGTGCTAGCTCCTTTCGCCCGGAGACTTCTATGGGACATGCTACAAAAATTTGTTCTGACTTTCGCAAGCTTGCTTACCCGAGGCCAAGTGCGTTAAAGACATTGTTCTTCACTAAGAAGAAAAGGCTATTCTTAAAGGGACATAATACACATATGCTAAATCACTTGAAAGTGATGCAGGCTAACTGTAAAAAGCTGACAAGAAAATATCACCTGAGCATCTCTATGTAAATAAGGAAGATATTTTACCTCACAATTTCTTCAGCTCACCAGAATAAGTGCTGGGTAAACAGTTATACTACAACTGCTGAGAACAAACAAAAACCAATGGCACTACTGGTTGTATATATTTTTAAGAAAGCTCTTGATAACTCCAATATTTGGATAATTATTAATATAATATTGAACTTTGTAAATACAAAGTATATGAGTGAAATGGTGCTGTGTATTATTTATACTTGAAAAAGGATTACAGGGAGTGCAGAATTATTAGGCAAGTTGTATTTTTGAGGATTCATTTTATTATTGAACAACAACCATGTTCTCAATGAACCCAAAAAACTCATTAATATCAAAGCTGAATAGTTTTGGAAGTAGTTTTTAGTTTGTTTTTAGTTATAGCTATTTTAGGGGGATATCTGTGTGTGCAGCTGACTATTACTGTGCATAATTATTAGGCAACTTAACAAAAAACAAATATATACCCATTTCAATTATTTATTTTTACCAGTGAAACCAATATAACATCTCAACATTCACAAATATACATTTCTGACATTCAAAAACAAAACAAAAACAAATCAGTGACCAATATAGCCACCTTTCTTTGCAAGGACACTCAAAAGCCTGCCATCCATGGATTCTGTCAGTGTTTTGATCTGTTCACCATCAACATTGCGTGCAGCAGCAACCACAGCCTCCCAGACACTGTTCAGAGAGGTGTACTGTTTTCCCTCCTTGTAAATCTCACATTTGATGATGGATCACAGGTTCTCAATGGGGTTCAGATCAGGTGAACAAGGAGGCCATGTCATTAGATTTTCTTCTTTTATACCCTTTCTTGCCAGCCACGCTGTGGAGTACTTGGACGCGTGTGACGGAGCATTGTCCTGCATGTTTTTCTTGAAGGATGCAGACTTCTTCCTGTACCACTGCTTGAAGAAGGTGTCTTCCAGAAACTGGCAGTAGGAATGGGAGTTGAACTTGACTCCATCCTCAACCCGAAAAGGCCCCACAAGCTCATCTTTGATTATACCAGCCCAAACCAGTACTCCACCTCCACCTTGCTAGCGTCTGAGTCGGACTGGAGCTCTCTGCCCTTTACCAATCCAGCCACAGGCCCATCCATCTGGCCCATCAAGACTCACTCTCATTTCATCAGTCCATAAAACCTTAGAAAAATCAGTCTTGAGATATTTCTTGGCCCAGTCTTGATGTTTCAGCTTGTGTGTCTTGTTCAGTGGTGGTCGTCTTTCAGCCTTTCTTACCTTGGCCATGTCTCTGAGTATTGCACACCTTGTGCTTTTGGGCACTCCAGTGATGTTGCAGCTCTGAAATATGGCCAAACTGGTGGCAAGTGGCATCTTGGCAGCTGCACGCTTGACTTTTTTCAGTTCATGGGCAGTTATTTTGCGCCTTGGTTTTTCCACACGCTTCTTGCGACCCTGTTGACTATTTTGAATGAAACGCTTGATTGTTCGATGATCACGCTTCAAAAGCTTTGCAATTTTAAGAGTGCTGCATCCCTCTGCAAGATATCTCACTATTTTTGACTTTTCTGAGCCTGTCAAGTCCTTCTTTTGACCCATTTTGCCAAAGGAAAGGAAGTTGCCTAATAATTATGCACACCTGATATAGGGTGTTGATGTCATTAGACCACACCCCTTCTCATTACAGAGATGCACATCACCTAATATGCTTAATTGGTAGTAGGCTTTCGAGCCTATACAGCTTGGAGTAAGACAACATGCATAAAGAGGATGATGTGGTCAAAATACTAATTTGCCTAATAATTCTGCACTCCCTGTATGGTTGGTAGGGTTGCCACTTCAGCCATGTTTTTTTTTATACTTATGAGTTACACATGCTGCAGGGTGTGCAGGGAAGAACATGTATTGTGTTTCTGGACAGCACTATTTATAGTCCTCCTTGCACACCCTGCAGCATGTGTAACTTATAAGTGTTCTGTATTTTAAGGGACAGGTGGCAACCCTAATGGTGGGTTAAACCCCCCCCCCAAAAAAAAAGAATACACATATAGCACTCTAGAGCTGTTTGTAAATATATGGCAATAGACTTATTATAGGATGGATGTCAATTATTCATGACATTTAGATTAGTGGCGGTAACAGGGGAGAGGAAAAGGGAGATGATTAAAATATAACTTTTATTCAGAAATTACTACTAAAAGTGTGGGAAACAAACAAATTAAAAACACTCACAATATGGTCTACAACTGCTGTGCAGCTGCAAGTTGGAAAAAAAAACAGTAGCCAATCAGCATCATCATTCATTCATAAAGCTTACTTAAACTGAATAGGAAAATAACATGACTGTGCCTGCACATGCGAGGGACACACTCCCTTGCAAGTCCTGGGACAAGCATTCTGACTAACTGCTTAAAGGCTCTTTACAGTAGGATGTGAATCGTAAGAAATATGAGGTAAAATATCTTCCTTTATTACATAGAGATGTTCAGGTGATATTTTCTTGTCAACTTTTTTTACAGCTATGCTGCATCACTTTCATGTGCTTCAACATTTGGGTATCATGTCCCTTTTAGTATATAAAGTATATATTTATTATGAGTGGAGCGTTATTTATTGCATGCTAACTCTGCTAAAAGTAAGCTTTATGCATGCACCGGGTAGTGCTTGTATTATAGGTTGAAAGTAACTTGATGCACGTAAAAAGCCGAATTACGAATATCGCAAGCGAACACCCTACTTGCACGTCAACACAATCGTTAATCAGACATGAAAATATAAATATTTTACATTCCAATGTTCTTCACATTGCAGAATATGTTCTATTTATTCATAAATACATATTTATATATATATATATATATATATATATATATATATATATATATATATATATATATATATATATTTATATGGTATTTTGGTAAAATATATATCTATACCTATATAAATATATATAAATAAATACATATATATATAGGAATATCTATTTATAAATATTAGAACATATTCCCCCATGTGAAGAACCTTGGAATGTGAAATATTTACATTGCAAACACACTGCTAGATTACGAGTCTTGCGTTATGAGTAAAAGGCAGCGTTAAACCTCATAACGCTGCTTTTTTACTACCGCTGCTATTACGAATCTTGCAGATTTAGGGGCACCGCAAACTTTTTTGGCCTTACTGCAAATCAACTTACGCAATTTGCATATAGTCTATTTTCAATGGGACTTCCATAGCGCCGATATTACAAGCTTGTCCTGGGAGGCCAAAAAGTGAGCGGTACACCCTATCCTGTCAAGATTCGTAACGCATTCTAAAGTCAGTAGTTATGTGTTTTACACTACAACACTGTAGCATAAAGCTCATAACTAAAGTGCTAAAAAGTACACTAACACCCATAAACTAAGTATAAACCCCTAAACCGAGGCCCCCCCACATTGCAAAATCTATAATAAAAATATTAACCCCTAATCTGCCGCTCCGGACATTGCTGCCACTATAATAAACATATTAACCCCTAAACTGCCACACTCCCGCCTCACAAACACTAGTTAAATATTATTAACCCCTAATCTACCTACCTTAATTTATTAACCCCTAATCTGCCACCCCCAACGTCGCTGCCACTATACTAAATTTATTAACCCCTAAACCTAAGTCTAACCCTAACCCCCCAAACTTAAATATAATTAAAAAAAAAATAAACTAAAAAAAACCTAAGCTCCCCATTGCCCTGAAAAGGGCATTTGGATGGGCATTGCCCTTAAAAGGGCATTTAACTCTATTGCATCCCAAAGCCCTAACCTAAAAATAAAACCCACCCAATACACCCTTAAAAAATCCTAACACTAACCCCCGAAGATCCACTTACAGTTTTGAAGATCGGACATCCATCCTCAATGAAGCCGGGAGAAGTCTTCATCCAAGCGGCAAGAAGTCCTCAACAAAGCCGTGGGAAGTCTTCATCCAAGCCAGCAGAAGTGGTCCTCCAGACGGGCAGAAGTCTTCACCCAGACCTCATCTTCTATCTTCATACTTCCGACGCAGAGCGGCTCCATCTTCAAGACATCCGGTGCAGAGCATCCTCTTCATTTGACGGCTTCTTCTACAATGGAGGTTCCTTTAAATTACGTCATTCAAGATGGCGTCCCTTAGATTCCGATTGGCTGATATTGAGGTTGGCGGAATTAAAGTTGAATAAATCCTATTGGCTGATGCAATCAGCCAATAGGATTGAACTTCAATCCTATTGGCTGATCCAATCAGCCAATAGAATTGAGCTCACATTCTATTGGCTGATTGGAACAGCCAATAGAATGCAAGCTCAATCCTATTGGCTGATTGGATCAGCCAATAGTATTGAAGTTCAATCCTATTGGCTGATGGCATCAGCCAATAAGATTTTTTCAACCTTAATTCCGATTGGCTGATAGTATTCTATCAGCCATTCGGAATCTAAGGGACACCATCTTGAATGATGTCATTTAAAGGAACCTTCATTGTAGAAGAAGTCATCGATTGAAGAGGATGCTCCGTGCTGAATGTCATGAAGATGGAGCTGCTCTGCGTAGGAAGGATGAAGATAAAAGATGCCGTCTGGGTGAAGACTTCTGCCCGTCTGGAGGACCACTTCTGCAGGCTTGGATGAAGACTTCTCCCGGCATCGTTGAGGACTTCTTGCCGCTTGGATGAAGACTTCTCCCGGTAAGTGGATCTTTGGGGGTTAGTGTTAGGATTTTTTAAGGGTGTATTCGGTGGGTTTTATTTTTAAGTTAGGGCTTTGGGCTGCAATAGAGCTAAATGCCCTTTTAAGGGCAATGCCCATCCAAATGCCCTTTTCAGGGCAATGGGGAGCTTAGGGTTTTTTAGTTAGGCTTTTACTTGGGGGGTTGGTTGTGTGGGTGGTGGGTTTTACTGTTGGGGTGGTTGTTTTTGTATTTTTTTTTGACAGGTAAAAGAGCTGACTTCTTTGGGGCAATGCCCCGCAAAAGGTCCTTTTATGGGCTATTGGTAGTTTAGTTTAGGCTAGGGTTTTTTTTTTATTTTGGGTGGGCTTTTTTATTTTGATAGGGCTATTAGATTAGGTGTAATTAGTTTAAAATTCTTGTAATTTGTTTTTCATTTTCTGTAATTTAGTGTTTGTTTTTTTGTAATTTAGCTAATTGTATTTAATTTAGGGAATTGTATTTAATTTAGGGAATTTATTTAATTGTAGGGTTAGGTGTTAGTGTAAGACAGGTTAGATTTTATTTTACAGGTCAATTTGTATTTATTTTAGCTAGGTAGTTAGTAAATAGTTAATAACTATTTAGTAACTATTCTACCTAGTTAAAATAAATACAAACTTGGCTGTAAAATAAAAATAAAACCTAAGCTAGCTACAATGTAACTATTAGTTATATTGTAGCTAGCTTAGGGTTTATTTTTCAGGTATTTAGTTTTAAATAGAAATTATTTAGTTATTAATAGTAGGTTTTATTTAGATTTATTTTAATTATATTTAAGTTAGGCAGGGTTAGGGTTAGGGTTAGACTTAGGTTTAGGGGTTAATAAATATAGTATAGTGGCGGCAACGTTGGGGACGGCAGATTAGGGGTTAATAAATGTAGGTAGGTGGCGGTGATGTTAGGGGCGGCATATTAGGGGCTAATAATATTTAACTAGTGTTTGTGATGCGGGAGTGCGGCAGTTTAGGGGTTAATATTTTTATTATAATGGTGGCGATGTCCAGAGCGGCAGATTAGGGGTTAAAAAGTATAATGTAGGTGTCGGGGATGTCGGGGCGACAGATTAGGGGTTAATAAGTGTAAGATTAGGGGTTTTTAGACTTGGGGTTCATGTTAGGGTGTTAGGTGTAAACATAAAATGTGTTTCCCCATAGGAATCAATGGGGCTGCGTTACTGAGCTATACGCTGCTTTTTTGCAGGTGTTAGACTTTTTCTCAGCCGGCTCTCCCCATTGATGTCTATGGGGAAATCATGCACAAGCATGTACAACCAGCTCACCGCTGACTTAAGCAGCGCTGTTATTAGAGTGCGGTACTTAAGCAGCGCTGGTATTAGAGTGTGGTATGGAGCACAATTTTGCTCTACGCTCACTTTTTGCCTTTTAACACCGGGTTTCTAAAAACCTGTAATACCAGCACTGTAGGAAAGTGAGCGGTGACAATAACGTGCAAGTTAGTACCGCACCCCTCATAACGCAAAACTCGTAATCTAGCCGACAGTTAAATATTTTATTAAATATGGATTTTGTATGAACATGCTTATACATGATTAATTTACTTGATTGCAAAGGGCTCATATAATATATATATATATATATATATATATATATATATATAGTACATGCATATACATATTTAGACATGCATATGTATGTATCTCTATGTTAAAGCCTTTTGCCTGCCTTTTATTCTAACACCTGAGAACTCGTATTTTTGAGCCCTTATAACTTTTTTGTGAAATCAACCATTTTAATAATTTTATTAGTTTTAGTATGAGTGGAACTGTACTACTGTACTTTTAAATATATTTTTGATGTTTTTTGTAAAACTTTTTTTGTTTCCTTGAAAACATGTAACCAGAATTTTGAGGTGGCGCTATTCTGACGCCCGTTAAATTAAATTGAGCTCAAGTTATCACAGTTACTTTCAACTTATAATATGACTGCTACATCTGACTTGCGCAAACAGCCATGATAAACCTGATTTCGCTCACACTTAACTATTAGCGCTCCACTCGTAATCTGGCCCTATATTTCTGAGCCGGAAACATCAGGCGGAGCAAGCAGAATCGGCTGCTTGATAAATCTCCCCTCAGGTATCACAACTTGTAATATAATTCACAACTCCAATACTGTAATATAAGCAGTGTTTAGCATGGCACAGTAAAGATATGTTGATTGTGCTAAACATTCCCTGGTAATTCTGTTTTATTATGGACTTGTAATACCAGATACATGGACTCTTATTATCCAGCAGGTAGTAACGTTCCCTTATATATGCCCATCATCAAAGCACTGAGGTGGCGGACTGCAATCATCCCGATTGGATACGATTGGGATGATTGACACCCCCTGCTAGTGTAGGGGGAAGAATTGCGCAAGCATTTCCCTAGAAATGTTTGTGCAATGATAAATGCCGGTATTTATCGATGACGGACGGACATGATCTGCTACAGCCCGACATTTGATAAATTTACCCATTTGAGCTGGCTTACAGGGGATCCCCTTCTTGGTTTATTTAGCTGCAGAAAACCAACATGAGATGGCAGATTTGGGAAATCTTTCCATTACCATTGTGTAGAAGAGGAACAGGAGACAGAGGGGCATATTTATCAAGCTCCGAATGGAGCTTGATGCCAGCAGTTATGAAGCAGCGGTCACAAAGACCGTTGCTCCATAACCTGCCTGCTCTGAGCAGGCGGACAGACATCACCGGAAATCAACCTGATCGAGTACGATCTGGTTGATTGACACCCCCCCTGCTGGCGGCCTATTGGCAGGGAGTCTGCAGGGGTCGGCGTTGCACCAGCATCTCTTGTGAGCTGCTAGTGCAATGCTGAATACGGCGACCTTGATAACTTGGGGCCATTGACTTTGGTCTTTAGATTGGTTCATTATTATTATTATTATTATTATTATTATTATTATTTACAGATATTTGTAGAGTGCCAACAGATTCTGCAGCGCTATAAACATAATTGGTATAAAGGATAACATTTAAAGGGATCAAATGGGTAGAGGGCCCTGCTGAGAGTTGCACTGTTGTAGTAGGCTCTTATGAAGGTGATCTGCAAACAGTTGGGATCATAGGCTTACATTCTAAGGGGTTCAAGGGGAAAGCAATGGAGTTAGGAAAGGTTTTTGTTGGTTGATTGCATCCCCGAATAGTAGAGTCTTTAGGGAGTGCTTGAAGCTGTTAAAACTAGGGGAGAGTCTTGTGGAGTGAGGCAGCGAGTTCCACAAGTTGGGGGCCAGTCTGGAGAAGCCCTGTACATCGGAATGTGAGGAAGTAACAAGAGAGGAGGCGATCATAAGCAGAGCAAAGGGGATTGAAGTGAGAGTAACTGGAGACAAGGTCTGAAATGTAGGGAGGAGCAGTGCAGTTGAGGGCTTTGTATGTAAGAGTGAGGATTTTGTGTTTAATCCTGGAGGCAAGAGGAAGCCAGTGAAGGGATTGGCAGAGAGGTGCAGCAGATGAAGAGTGACGTGTAAGGAAGATGAGCCTGGCAGAGGCATTCATTATGGATTGTAAAGGAGCTAGACAGCAGCTAGGTAGGCCAGAAAGGATGGAGTTGCAGTAGTCAAGACGGGAAAGGATGAGAGAGTGGATTAAAATCTTAGTTGTGTCTTGTGTAAGGAAATGTCTAATTTTAGAGATGTTTTAAGGTGGAAGCGGCAGACTTTAGCCAAGGACTGAATGTGAGGAGTGAAGGAAAGGTCTGAGTCAAGTGTGACCCCAAGACATCGGGCATGCGGGGTAGGGGTAATGATGGAATTATCAACAGTTATATAGAAAATTGGGGGGTGAAGATTTTGGAAGAAGAGGGAAAAATAAGGAGTTCAGTTTTGGAGAGATTTAGCTTAAGGTAGTGAGAGGACATCCAAGATGAGATATGAGAAAGACAGTTAGTAACACGGTTAGTAAAGAAGGAGGTAGTTCTGGTGCCGAGAGATAGCTTTGGGTGTCATCGGCATAAAAATGATATTGAAACCCATGGGACTTTATTATTATACTACACTGTGTGAAGAATTATTAGGCAAATGAGTATTTTGACCACATCATCCTCTTTATGCATGTTGTCTTACTCCAAGCTGTATAGGCTCGAAAGCCTACTACCAATTAAGCATATTAGGTGATGTGCATCTCTGTAATGAGAAGGGGTGTGGTCTAATGACATCAACACCCTATATCAGGTGTGCATAATTATTAGGCAACTTCCTTTCCTTTGGCAAAATGGGTCAAAAGAAGGACTTGACAGGCTCAGAAAAGTCAAAAATAGTGAGATATCTTGCAGAGGGATGCAGCACTCTTAAAATTGCAAAGCTTCTGAAGCGTGATCATCAAACAATCAAGCGTTTCATTCAAAATAGTCAACAGGGTCGCAAGAAGCGTGTGGAAAAACCAAGGCGCAAAATAACTGCCCATGAACTGAGAAAAGTCAAGCGTGCAGCTGCCAAGATGCCACTTGCCACCAGTTTGGCTATATTTCAGAGCTGCAACATCACTGGAGTGCCCAAAAGCACAAGGTGTGCAATACTCAGAGACATGGCCAAGGTAAGAAAGGCTGAAAGACGACCACCACTGAACAAGACACACAAACTGAAACATCAAGACTGGGCCAAGAAATATCTCAAGACTGATTTTTCTAAGGTTTTATGGACTGATGAAATGAGAGTGAGTCTTGATGGGCCAGATGGATGGGCCCGTGGCTGGATTGGTAAAGGGCAGAGAGCTCCAGTCCGACTCAGACGCCAGCAAGGTGGAGGTGGAATACTGGTTTGGGCTGGTATCATCAAAGATGAGCTTGTGGGGCCTTTTCGGGTTGAGGATGGAGTCAAGCTCAACTCCCAGTCCTATTGCCAGTTTCTGGAAGACACCTTCTTCAAGCAGTGGTACAGGAAGAAGTCTGCATCCTTCAAAAAAAACATGATTTTCATGCAGGACAATGCTCCATCACACGCGTCCAAGTACTCCACAGCGTGGCTGGCAAGAAATGGTATAAAAGAACAAAATCTAATGACATGGCCTCCTTGTTCACCTGATCTGAACCCCATTGAGAACCTGTGGTCCATCATCAAATGTGAGATTTATAAGGAGGGAAAACAGTACACCTCTCTGAACAGTGTCTGGGAGGCTGTGGTTGCTGCTGCACGCAATGTTGATGGTGAACAGATCAAAACACTGACAGAATCCATGGATGGCAGGCTTTTGAGTGTCCTTGCAAAGAAAGGTGGCTATATTGGTCACTGATTTGTTTTTGTTTTGTTTTTGAATGTCAGAAATGTATATTTGTGAATGTTGAGATGTTATATTGGTTTCACTGGTAAAAATAAATAATTGAAATGGGTATATATTTGTTTTTTGTTAAGTTGCCTAATAATTATGCACAGTAATAGTCAGCTGCACACACAGATATCCCCCTAAAATAGCTATAACTAAAAACAAACTAAAAACTACTTCCAAAACTATTCAGCTTTGATATTAATGAGTTTTTTGGGTTCATTGAGAACATGGTTGTTGTTCAATAATAAAATTAATCCTCAAAAATACAACTTGCCTAATAATTCTGCACTCCCTGTATATATATATATATATATATATATATATATATATATATATATATATATATATATATATATATATATATATATATATATATATATATATACTCAGTGTAGATCTTGATACTTTTGCTGAGATTAACACCATGGCCCCCATTTATTAAACCATGGATGGACAAGGTTCTCCACTAAATTGGGGAGTGGACACTGTAGTTGCCCACATTTAACATTGTACAAGGAAATCCTTGTGCAGCGCTGTCCCCTGATCTCATGCAACCAATCTCTGTCCCCTGATCTCAACCAATCTCATGAGATCAGATGCTTCAACTCTGCCACATCAGAGGTGGTGGAGAGGTTAAGAAATGGCAGTTGAATGACCACTGCTTCTTAACTTACAGCAAGGAGTTTAAAGCAGCTTTCATTGCTTGATAACTGCAGTCCCAATTTTTTCCCTTAAAAAATTAAATGCCAGATACTATGATAATTGTATATTTGAGTAATAATTCATTATTTTGTTTATTCAGATTTTCCTCTTATTCCCTTTAAATGGACTGCAGCTGTTTTATTAACTAAATACTCATTTTAGAATGACACTATAATGCCACTAGCCTTTATATGCATGTAGAAGATAGTCTGTTCCAATTCGCCTTAGACAAGCCATTTCTAGAATTATGGTACTAATGTAAGCCACACTATTAATGTTAAAATGTTAGCAAATGTCTAATTGCTGAGGTATATTTAGGTTTATTATACAATAGGCTCAGCACTTCTGTTAAATTTCACTAAGTAGCTATGGGGGGACAGCCCATCTGTTTAATCCCTACATAAGGTCAAACATATGTTGTAGAAGGTTTCTTTCTTTTTTTTCTTTTTTCTTTTTTTTTTTTTTTAAAACAGACAATAGCTAGCACAGCCCCTTTTAATATAGACAGTATCGATTTGTTTTATATGTTGAGAGCTTCAATGTCAATTTAATTGTTCATTAGCAACTGATGTTTGCATTTTCTTCCAAAAGTATGTGGCCCCCTTCAATAGAAGTAAAAGCTTGTACAGTATATGTGAGATATGAGTAACACTGACTATTGTATTACCAGTTTATCCTACTAATTTGTGATTTATTTGTATCAATGAGGTCATGCATGATCTCTTTGTATCCTAGGAGATTTACTTTAAAGATACAGTATACATCCAATTTTCATATACTTTAACTGCATGTAATAGACACTTCTATTATAAAGAAGAATATGTAAAGATACTAATAAAAATCAGTATAAAACCTTGTAAACCTTTTTCAACCTTTGTTGATGTTGTTAGGCTGATAAACCTAGTGAAAGGGGCTTGGAAATCAGGAGGAGCAGACACACACCCCTCCCCCCTTCCCTGCATATGAAAAGACCCATTAGACAAACAGGAGCAAGGTTGAATCTGTAGACATCAGTATACATCTTAAACTTTGGGGCTTGGTTAGGAGTCTGAAAATCAGCACAATATTGTTTAAAAATAAGCAAAACTTTACAAAAACACTCCCAGATAGGTTATATAAATTGATCATCTACAAAACATTTATGCAAAGAAAAATCTAGAGTACAATGTCCCTTTAGGGTTCTGTGTGTTGGCTTAGTAGATTTGCAAGACATTTTACTAGGACTATGCGATATGGAAAAAAATATATAATTGTTTATAAAAAATATTGCAATGCAATTTTAATTGTAATTTTATTAAAATATTTTTTAAACATACAGGGCTAGATTACGAGTGGTGCGCTAACGTATGCGAGTAAGCAAAAAGGGGTATATTGCAACTGTTTGCGCTCCTCTGGTTTTTCACTCTTATTACAAGTACAAGTAAATGTGATCGTTTGAGAGCAATTGGAGTTAACTCGCGTTGGTTTAGCATAACAGAGTTCTGGTTAATTATTTTGCAAAACAAAAAAGTCTCACAAATCAGATCAAAAATAAATTACAAAGTACACTTACACTCATAATAACACCATGTAATAAAAATTATTACAAAAAATAGTGAAAACAAAAGTTAGGGCTTAAAGATATGAGGTCTCAGGTGTTAGCAAAAAATGCAAGTATGTACTGTATATGCATGTATATATATATATATATATATATATATGTGTGTGTGTATATGTATATATGTATAAATATATATATATATTACCAAAATACCAGTGATATATATTGAAATATGTATTTCTATATAGAACATATTATTCTATGTGAAAAACATTGGAATGTGAAATGTTTATATTTTCATGTCGGGTTAGCACATTTGAGAATATGCAATGGTGTTTTATTATTATTATTATCGGTTATTTGTAGAGTGCCAACAGATTCCATAGCGCTATAAACAAAGGCAGAGTACAACAAAACTATTATATTGATCAAATGGGTAGAGGGCCCTGCCAAGAGTTGCACTGTTGTAGTCAGCTCTTAAGAAGGTTTACATGCTAAGGGGGTTCAGGGGATAGCAATGGAGGAGAAAAAGTGATATAAAGAAAGGCTAACGTAGGTTGTATGCTTCCCTGAACAGTAGAGTCTTTAGGGAGCGTTTGAAGCTTTAAAAACTAGGGGAAAGTCTTGTGGAGTCCCACAAGATGGGAGCCAGTCTGGAGAAGTCCTGTAAATGGGAGTGTGATGAGGTAACAAGAGAGGAGGAGAGTAGGAGGTCATGAGCAGACCGAAGGGGACGGGAGGGAGAGTATCTGGAGACAAGGGGCTCCATGTACTAAAGCATCAATTTTTTCGCCGACAACGTGTTTGCTCGACTCGCTCTAACTCGCAGCTAGCGAGATGTTGCCCGCCCGCCATATGTACTAAAAACTATTAAAAAAAAAGGCGCGTCAAATCCGCATCGAGCACTGGCGAATGATTCATACATATGACGCCTCGCTATTTGCGAATGTACTATTAATCGCTTACAAACTGTCAGTCATGTTTGTCCCACGTGACTGCAAGGTGTCAGAAACGTCAGCTTTGTCGCGGGAACATATTGCAGCACTATATAAGCTCTATTTAATAAAGTTTTTCAGACTGCATATTTCAAGAACTTGAAGCTTTACTGACTTTTATTGTTATCGATAAATTAAGTATGGCTACTTCTCGATCTGATTCACAGTCCAAATCGAAGAATCCCCACTTCTCACATCAGCAGAACCTGGTTCTTGTCGATATGGTGCTAGACTCATATGACTATTTATTTGGTTGTCGTTCGAAGCAAACGTCTAGTATCCGTAAAAAAAGTATATGGACCCGGATAAGTGATGCTGTCAGTGCTCAGGGACCTGGGAAAAAGGACGTTGATCAAATTAAAAAAAGGTACAACGACATCAAACGATTTGCAAAAGCCAAATTGGCAAAAGAAAAAAATTCAACCCGTGCTACCGGAGGTGGAACAGCTTATGTCGCTGATCTTAATGATTACGAGCAGAGACTGGTGCAGCGTCTAGGCCCAGAAGTAATCGTCGGGATCACAGATGATTGTGATAGCGACCTAAGAGGTAAAACATTTATCGAATTACTATAATTTAAATTGAATGTTGATCATATTGTAATTATCCATTAGAGTTGGTTTATACAAATATGTATCTTGTAAAGATATTTTGTCCAATCAATTTTTTGGTGCGTCAATTTTGATTAAGTTAAATCAATGAAGATTAATGCTAGATTTTTGTATAGCTTAACCAATAACGTATGTAATGTAATATTCATGATCACAGATGATTGTGATAGCGACCGAAGATGTAAAACAATTATCGAATTACTATTATTTGAATTGAATGATGATCATATTGTAATTATCCATTAGAGTCGGTTTATCCAAATATCTATCTTGTAAAGATATTTTTTCAAATCAATTTTTTGGTGCGTCAATTTTGATTACGTTACATCAATGCAGATTACTGTTAGATTTTTGTATAGCTTAACCAATAACGTATGTAATGTAATATTCATGATCACAGATGATTGTGATAGCGACCGAAGATGTAAAACATTAATATAATTACTATTTTTTAAATTGAATGATGATCATATTGTAATTTTCCAGTGGAGTCGGTTTATAAAAATATTTAACATTTAATTATATTTTGGAAAATCAATATTTATTGGCGCCAATTTTGATTATAGTCCTATTACTGCTTTATTTTTGTATTGCTTTCTAAATAACAATTCTATTTTAATTTACTTCATTTTCTTGATATCCTTTGATGAAAAGCATATTTAGAACAGCTTACTAGCTAATAGACGCCTTTAATGGAAGTAAATTTCGATCTATTTTAAAATCTTAATTTCTTTATGACTGATGAACAAATCTTTTGTGGTTTAATGTCCCTATTCATCAAATCAAAAGCTGCGCCAAACAATATTGTTATTGCTATGTGAGCTCTGTATTCAAGGATCGTTTGAAAATACAGTGCTATATTTTTGTAGACAAATTCACAAAAACAAACGTTACAGTATACATTAGACAAGCATGTATACAGACCAAAAAATATACACTTATACATGCAGATACACACACACTAATATTATACACTTACACATGCAGATACACACTCTCAACATTAGTGTATATATAATATCAAGATATTGTTTTTTAAGCGGATTAATGAGTGTTTAAATGCTATTATTTAAAAAAAACTTGAATAGTTGGTTTCACATAAAACAATAGTCCTGTGTTTATGTAATCTTTCATTCTATTCATTATTCTTTCATTCTATTCATTCTATTCATTCTATTCATTCATTCAACTAATTTATGATGTATCAACAAGCTCTTATAAGTATTCTTTGAACTTGTCATTTAATTAGCAAATGAGCAGACGACTCTTTTTCGTTTACAGTTAATTGTTAACAAGGTAATTAAATGACAAGTTCAAATAACACTTATAACAGCTTGTTGATACATAATACAATGAATGAATAGAATTAAAGAATATAATAGAATGAATAATGAATAGAATGAAAGATTACATAAACACAGGACTATTGTTTTATGTCAAACAAAGTACTCAACACTTTTTAAATACTAGAAACAAGCTTTACAAAACAGTTTCAATACAAACAACCTTGAGTGTCTACAAAAAATTTTAATTTTTACATTCAAATTCTTCAACCTGGTTACTATTGTGTGT
Organism: Bombina bombina; assembly: GCF_027579735.1. Taxonomy (NCBI): domain Eukaryota; kingdom Metazoa; phylum Chordata; class Amphibia; order Anura; family Bombinatoridae; genus Bombina; species Bombina bombina. Next base: position 1,093,707,422 of record NC_069499.1, read on the forward strand.
GCTACACTGTCCCTTTCAATAACCACTATTTAAAATTTTAAATATTAGTTGTTTATTAATCTTCTATGGATCGAAACATGAATAACGATTGATTTTATTTATCTCTTAACAGCTCGACCACAATCCGTGACAGCTAGGGGTGGTGATGACCCTGCTTCAGCCATTCCATCAACCTCCTCTGGGACATCGATGACTAGTGGTGGTGTCGTTATTGGGCAAACGATAAGAAGCACATCATCTGCTAGCCATACCTTTTTATCAGCGGATACACTTCCAGATATCCGTACCAGCACCCCTGAAACCAGTGTTGGTAGAGGTACAGGTAAACAATATATTTTCATTTTTTCCATTCTCCTCTGGTCATACTGGTCAAAGCTAACCGAAATTCGCTTTCTCTCAAAAAATCTAATTACTTGAATTCCCTTTTTTTTTTTTTTCTTTTAAAAGCGTGGTAGTTTTTGCTCACTTAGGCCATATAGATAACATTGCTTTATTGTAATTTTTTTATTTTGGATTTTTCACTAAAGAAATTTTATTTTAATATATATATATATATATATATTTTTTTTATCATAGCTGACCTTGGACATCTTTTTCGGAACATGACGGGAAGTTCTCCACGGTTGTTTGATGGTGAGAATCTGTACTATTAATACATTCCTTTTTTTTTAAATTTTCTTCTTATACATAAATATCAAGATATCAACATCTTCATATATATTATTATTTTTAGGATATATAAAGATATATATTTATATAAATAAAAATATATATATTGCTATCTATATATATATATATATACATATATATATATATATATATATAAATATATCTATATATATACACATTTATATATATAGATAGATATATTTAGAATTTTAGATCATAAAAAGGCATCAATCACTCGTCATTTAAAATTAAAAAGAGCATTTAATAATACAAAAGCTTCATTAAATTTTCTAAAAAAAAAAAAAAAAAAGATTATTTAATTTTGTGTTATGAACAGTTGAATTTGAGTTACAAATGACATGTGAGTGCTGCCTTTTTTCCATAGTACATATTCACAGCTGCTACTAAATATTTTAAAATCGTTAAAAAAAATTTACATTTTTTTTTTAAATATATATATAGATATATATATATATATTTTTTTTATATATATATATTTATATATCTACATTATATTTTTATATAGATATTAAAATCTTAATATATTCATATATATTTATTTTTTTATTTTTAATTTTCACAGATACAGAGGAGTCATCGAGGGAGGTCATCTTAAACCTGGTTGCTGTACAACCAGAAAGACCTGAGGAGGAGGAACTTCAATCCAGGGATCATGGAAGTGAGACCCCAGATTTGTTGGATGATATCATGGATGCTCAACCAATGGAGATCCATGAACCTGTCCCTGATGAAGCAGAAGTACAAGAACAAACAATTCAAGGAAATGTAGAGCCAGCGGAAACACAATCTAATGAAAGACCTGTGGTACCTGGCAACAATGAAATTGAAGAAGTGGATGATGTCTGTCTCAATGAAATGATCTCTCTTGCTAGACAATATAGGGTGGATCATAGAGAGTTACAGAATGTTTTAATCGCACACCTGGACCGAAGTGCATCATTAGCAGAAAGACAATTGCAGTTAGACAGAGAGAGGTTTGATTGGCAGAGGCGAATGGACGAGGAGCACAACGAACAGATAAACCGTTCATTACGCCTCGCAGAACAAACAATGAATTCTCTCCTGTCCATTATTCGTGAAAGACAGGGTCCTTCTGAACCAAATAGGCCAGGACAGTAGTGATAGACATCTTTATTAATTGTATTAATAACTTGAGTTTATACTGTTTTTGATGTTGCACTTTTTGATTTGTTTTATATTTTTGTTCAAAATATATTTATATTTTCGAGTTGCACTAATATTTTTTAAAAAAAAAATTTGTGTTTTTTATTAAAATTTTTGAAAAAAGAATGAATACAAATTTTTTTTCATTGAAATTATGTTTTTATTGCTTACAATATATTTTTTTTTTATGAAATGGTAAAAAAAAAAAAAAAAAAAATTCAATTTTTATAACAAACACTCATCATCCCTTTTTTTTTTTGGATGTTTCTAAATTTGTAATTTTTTTTCTCAAAACAATAGAAAGTGTTTTAAAAGATTTATTTAAAAAAAAATACTAAATGCCATATTTCTGGTACAAAAAATCAACTTGCTCCATCAACATTCCCATTATAGACCTAATTTTTGCCAATTTAATTTTGAAGTTATCATCCAAAAAAGTTTGTGCGCTTTCATCGATTTTTTCTTCAAAAACTTCTATACCTTAAAATAAATAAAAATAAATTAAATTCACATATTAATCACATAACAAAATATAAATAATATATTGATATCTGTATATACCTTCATTTTCTTTGGGAGGTATGATATCCATATCATTTTCTGTCTGCACAATTTTTTCCTCTAATGTGTAAGCATCGCTTGAACCGGAGGCTAAAGTAAAATAAATAAATAACATTTTTAATTTTTAATTTATTTTTTTTTAAATTATTCTATTTTTGACAAAGGTAACTAAATAAAATACCTTTGTCTATCAGATTTTTTTTAGGAGGAAACATGTTTTGTCCAATATCATTACTTGTTGCGTATACCATGCCATCCAATTCTATTTCAACTTGTACCGCTTTGTCCAAAGGTTGACCTTTTTATAAATATATAAAAAATTAAAATTAAAATTAAATTATTTTTTCTATATTTCACTTCCCTAAAAAACAAAAATTCTAATACCTCTTCCAAGATTAGTATCATCATCTTTTGTGCATGGCTCATCGACCTCAAGATCAAAATAATAATTAGGTTCTTTTTCAAAGGATGGAATTTCTTCATAAGAACATCCAGGGATATCTAAATGTGCATTAGATCATTAAACATCATTTTTTTTTAATTATTATTTATTTTATTTACAATTTATAAAACCTTGTTAACGCTGTTCTATAGTTATGTACCTTTTTGAGTGTTGACAGCCATTTTTTTCACTGCTCTGTTATTTTTGGGAGTCATTGGTATGTCCATAAGTGTCAAAGGAAGGGGTGGTGAAGTGATCCCACTATTTGGCGTTTCAATCCTTATTTCTCTTAAATAACGTGGAATTTTTTGAGTTTTTGATTTTGATTTTTTCATATCTGTTTGTAAAAATTGACTTTATTTTTATAGTTGTAATGATTAATAGATGTTAATTTTCATTTCATATATGTAAGTTGAAGATATACTAAAAAAAAACATTTTCTGTATTAATAATACTAAAAATATATGATTAAATCGATTATCGAATGCTACTATCAATGTAAAATTGGATTTTGAGATTTCTATTAATTAAAGGATTATTAAACACTACATTCTAGTTTAATCAACAAGTATATAGCTTACTTAAAGGTGAATAGCTTTATAAAAAATAAGATACTATAAATAACAGTCTATTAAAGCTAAAGGAACAATGAACATAATTTTTGTCTTTCAATGTTCAGATAGAAAAGTTATAACGGAATACTGAAAGTCAAATGTGTTGTCCCTTGTTCCTACTATTATTGAAAATCAATCAATGGTGAAAGGTAAAAGATGACGCAGTTATTGGACTTACTATCAATAACTATTAAAATTGAAAGTTACTATAAGTAACAATAAACATTTATACTTACAGTTTCTTATTAGTCGTTTAATTGAATTGTAATAATTAGTTTCCCTACGCCTCAAATCGCTGTACTTTCTTAGGCATTGACGTCTTGTCCTTTTTATCTTTGATACTCTATACATCCTTCTTATCATTTTGTATATAATATGATCACGACTGTCCTGCTTTACCAATCGAACTCCTCCCATACGATGAGGAAAATATCGTTCCATTGCATATACCAGAATGACTATTTCTCCAGCTGTGAAAGGCTCCGTTAGCGACATGTTAGTATCTGACGTCACAACTATACTTGTCAATCAAATTGACGCATGACTATTTTTACAATGTATCATTTTTTTTTGTTGAATCTTTATTTTTCTAATACTATGTAACATGAATAATATTGTTGTTCCGACTAACCATTAATAACCAATAATATATTAAATTTCTGTTGGAACGATAAATTTTGCATGAGGAATGAACAATGACGATATAAATATATCGTCAGGGATAATCTTTTTTTTAGTACATCACTATATCCTAGGTCATTGACCACAGATAACACTACCAATATATATATTCTCAAATTTTGTGATTCATTTATATTTGATACAATTACTATGTAACAAAATCACTGGTTAAATGTAGAATAGTAAGTCTAATATGTAACCTTTTGAATAGATAAATGTTGAACTTTTTTAGTTATGTAAATATATTAGTTGTATTAGGATAGAAATAGTTATAATTCTTATTCTTGTTGCCTTTTGAACTTAAAATAAATTGTTATATTATTTTCATTTAAAAAAAAATCTGTTTCATTTATTTTTGTGGTGTGAACAATGAAAATAAGGTTTGTTTAGAAAAAGGGCTACAAATAAATAACAATATGATGATGTTGCACACAAATTTTATTTGAAAAAAACAAAAACAAATGCAGAACACAATTTACATAAGATGAACAAATTGTTAGAGAAAGATCAAACTTCGAAATATTGGTCAGAAACCATATCCCTTGTGGCCATGCCACGTCTATTGGTGTTTTCTCTGAAAATTTCTTCTGGAAAGTCATTAAAAGGCATGGCAATATCGTCATCAATGTGGCATCCTCTTTTGGTGGCAATATTATGCAAGACACAGCAAACTAAGATGATTCTTGCAACTTTTTCTGTAGAATACTGCATTGCACCGCCAGATCTGTCCAGACATCGGAACCTCATTTTCAATAATCCAAAAGTCCTTTCGATGACACCCCTTGTGCTCTTGTGTGCTTCATTAAAACGAATATGTTTCCGGAGTTGGGGGTTATTATAGGGTGTCAGAAGCCATTCATAACAAGGGTAACCGGCATCCCCTGTAATTAAAAAAAAAAAATATTGATGTAAGTCATTCCAAAAAGACAAAATAATTTTTATTACTTATTGAGGCTAGCGTCAAATTAGTATAAATTTGTAACAAATTAAAAATTTAATTATATAATGTGTTTTTTTTTCAGAATTTATTTATATATCCTTTGTTGAAAAAATATCAATGCACAAATGTGAGCCAATCAAACAAGGCCTCTAGGTGCATCAACCAATCGGCAGCTATTGAGCATATATCTAGATATGATTTTCAACAATTGATATAAAAAGAATAAAAAGTCAATTTGAAAGTCGTTTAAAATTACATGCTCTTTAGAAAACCTTTAAAAATTTTTGTTGAGTTCAATTCAAGCTTACCTAATAACCATCCCTCTGGCATTTCCCCATTTTCGAATTTTTGGTACAGTCCAGTCTGCCGCAGGATATAAGCGTCATGGCAGGAGCCAGGGTAATTTGATCTCACGCTGATAATTCTCATTTTGGGGTCACAAACCATCTGTACATTCAAGGAATGGCAGGACTTTCGGTTGCGGTAAATCTCCTCCCGTAACCGTGGCGGTCGAACTGCAATATGCTTACAGTCTATTGCCCCAAGAACATTTGGCATTCCAGCCACACTGTAGAATTGCGACTTTATCGATTGCCACTCTTCTGTGGTAGATGGTAGACAAACATATTCGGGGAATATATGCATGAGTGCATCGATAACTTTGGAAAGATGACGAGAAAAGGCAGACTGACTGAAACCAATGATGACGCTGGACACTGCCTGAAATGATCCGGTGGCAAAAAAGTGCAAGGCAGCAAGAAACTTTAGTATTCCGGGAATGGCCCTTGAACGAGCCGTCACAGGCTCTAGAAAATGTGCTATTTGAGAATATAAAGACAATATTGAATGTCGATCCAGACGGAACCTTTGAATAACCTCTCGATCGGAAAGGGCATCTAAAGGAACCCGAGGAAGGAATACCCGCTGTACTCGTAATCGCCTTCTTCGAACCGGATTTGGGGCATCAGGTTGACGAATTTGCCTTCTACCCCTCATTTGCATCAGACGAACAATATAAAGTTGAAGAAGTGTCTCCATATGGCTAACAGGATCAAAAGTGAGTAACCATTCAATTGTACACCTCTTTTAAATCAGTTGTAGGCGTTGATCTGATAGACCCTATTGTTTATTATGGTGCTCGCCACCTATTAGCTGGCGAGGGATTTTTAACGAGGTAGGTGCGGAGAAATTCACGAGCGTAGAAATAGATAGTTTAGTAATTCCTGTTTTGTGCGAGATTTATGTCGAGCGAGTATTTTCTAGCTACAAAAAAGACGAGAATTCAAGATTTGCGGGCAAGTTCGCTCGCCGTTTTTTAATATAAGGTTTTCAATGGATTCGTGGGATAGTACATACGGTTATTGATCCGCACGCAGAAATTTAGACGAAAATAGTCACGAAGACCTCGCAGACAGCTTAGTACATGGAGCCCAAGGTCTGAGATATAGGAGGGAGCAGTGCAGTTGAGGGCTTTGTATGTCAGAGTGAGAATTTTGTGTTTGATCCTAGAAACAAGAGGAAGCCAATGAAGGGATTGGCAGAGAGGTGCAGCAGATGAAGAACAACGTGTAAGGAAGATGAGCCTGGCAGAGATATTCATTATGGATTGTAAAGGAGCTAGGTGTCAGGTGGGGAGACCAGAGAGGACAGAGTTGTAGTATTAATCGAGGCGGGAAAGGTTGAGGGAGTGGATTAAAATCTTAGTTGTGTCTTGTGTAAGGAAATGTCTAATTTTAGAGATTTTTTTAAGGTGGAAGCGGCAGGCTTTAGCCAAGGACTGAATATGAGGAGTGAAAGAAAGATCTGAGTCAAATGTGACCCCAAGACATTGGGCATGCGGGGTAGGGGTAATCATGGAGTTGTCAACAGTTATAGAGAGATTGGGGGTGGAGATTTTGGAAGAAGGGGGGAAAATAAGGAGCTCAGTTTTGGAGAGATTTAGCTTGAGGTAGTGAGAGGACATCCAGGAAGAGATGTGAGAAAGACAGTGACAAGGGTTAGCAAGGAAGGAGATAGGTCTGGTGCAGAGAAGTAGATTTGGGTGTCGTTGGCATACAAATTATATTGGAAACCGTGGGACTTTTTTAGGGAACCTAGTGATTGAGAAGAGAAGGGGACCGAGAACAGAGTCTTGCGGTACTCTGAGAGAAAGTGGTGACGGGGCAGAGGAGGCTCCAGAGAAGGCTACACTAAAGGTACGGTTTGACAGGTAGGAAGAGAGCCACCAGAGAGCTGTGTCACAGATGCCGAAGGATTGGAGGATATGGTGCAAAAGAAGGTGGTCAAAAGTGTCAAAGGCTGTGGACAGATCAAGAGGATAAGCAGAGAGAACTGGCCTTTTGATTTTGCTGTAAGTAGGTCGTTGGTAACCTTAACAATTCATGTCTCTGTGGAGTGATGGGGATGAAATCCAGATTGCAATGGGTCAAGGAGGGAGTTTGATGTAAGGAAATGGGATAGGCGTACATATACTAGTTTTTCAATAAGCTTTGAGGCAAGAGGGAGGAGGGAAATAGGGCTATAGTTTGATGGGGAGGTAGGATCAAGGGAAGTTTTTTTTGAGGATAGGTGTGACCAGTGCATGTTACAGAGATGAGGGAAATATACCGGTGCTGAGAGAGAGATTGAAAATGTGTGTGGGTATAGGGGTAAGGGTATCAGAGAGGGAGAGGAGTAGCTGTGAGGGGATAGGGTCAAGGGGACAGGTAGTGAGGTGAGAGCGCAGTGTAATTGCTGAAACTTCTTCCTCAGTAACAGGGGAGAATGAGCTAAGTTTAAGGTTATGTGGGTTGTGGTTGATTGAGAGCATTTGAGGGGGTGAAAGAAAATAATTATGTTGAGAGCTGATTTCATTTCTGATGAAGTCGATTTTGTTAATGAAGTGGCTGGCAAAGTCTTGAGCTGACAGAGAAGTTGTATTAGGAGGTGGGGGAGGGCGGAGAAGAGTATTGAAAGTGGAGAACAGACGTTTTGGGTTTGAAGAAAGATTAGAGATAAGAGTAGAGAAGTAGTGTTGCTTTAAGAAATTAAGGGCAGAATAGTAGGAGTTCAAGATGAATTTGTAATGAAGAAAATCAACTGAACTCTGAGATTTTCTCCAGTGCTGCTCAGCAGTAGGCAACATCTGCGTAGGTACCATATCAGAGGAGTATGCCAGGGCTGAGGACTAATGTGTGATTTCCGAGCTATGGTAAGAGGGGCCAGATTGTCAAGGACGGATGTAAGGGTGGAATTATAGTGGCAGATAGATTGGTCAGGGCAGGAAATGGAGGAGAAGGATGAGAGGAGAGGTTTGAGGGAATTAGCAAGCTGTTGCTGATCTAATGACATAATGCTTCTGTGAAGTTTGATGTGAGGAGTAGAAGGAGGGAGAGTTGTAGGGAGGTAAAGTAAGGAGATGGTGGTCAGAAAGATGAAAGTGTGAATTTGTGAAGTTTGGGAGAGTGCATCAATACCTAAAGATCAGGTCAAGGGAGTGACCATCTGTGTAAGTGGGAGAATCAGTCCATTGTGACAAACGGAAAGAGGAAGTGAGTTGCAGAAGTTGTTTTGCAGATGAGGCAGTGGGATTGTCAGGAGGGATGTTGAAGTCGCCAAGAATGAGGGCAGGGGTGTCTGAGGAAAAGAAATATGGTAGCCAGGCAGGCAAGTTATCTAAAAATTTAGTTGAGGAGCCAGGGGTCGGTATATGACTGCAACACGTATAGAGAGAGGAGAGAATAAGCTAATCATGTGGGTTTCAAATTAGGAAAATGTGAGGGAAGAGATGGGTTGTAGTTGTTGAAAGGTGCAACAAGAGGAAAGTAAAATACCTACACCACCTCCTTGTCTATTACCAGACCTAGGAGTGTGGCTGAAGTGGAGACCCCCATGTAACAGAGCAGCAGTGGATGCTGTGTCTAGGGGAGAGAGCCAGGTTTCTGTTAGGGCCAGAAGGTTGAGGGAGCAAGAGATAAAGAGGTCATGTATAGAAGTGAGCTTGTTGCAAACAGAGCGAGAGTTCCAGAGTGCACAAGTTAAAGGGGTAGTGGTTTTTGATACAAGAGGAATGTGAGTAAGGTTGTCTGAGTGTTGTTCTCTGAGTCTATGAGATGGTACACATGGATGTGCATGGTTAGGCAGTTGTTGGGGACCAGGATTAGGGGAGATGTCACCAGCAGTTAGTAAAAGCAAGAGGGAGAGTGACATGAGATACAGATTTGCAGTAATGAGAGTATTTTTGAGATGAGGTGCAGGGGGGAGAGAGAGTATTTAGGAATAGGTAAAGTTTGTGAGTACAAAAGTAAGGTGAGAGATGGGCTAATGAACAGTGCAGATGGAGAGGGAGAAGGAGTAATTGAATAATGTAGTTTGTTTTAGAGACAAGAGGCAGCAAAAAGGAATGTGAATATATTAAACATTTTTACAAAAGTGGGAACCAATTAAACACATAAGACACAGTATTGCAGTAGCAATTGTATAAGGAAACAATGAGGTACATAAAACGTAATATTACAGAAGTGCTTGCATTGTGTGTTGCCCCTTGCCCAATCCTTGTTCAATTCTTGTATAATTCTATTGTTAATGACTCACTTATAAAATGTTCACTTCAAAAATGTGAACATATGTTGTAGCAATGTACATTCCAAGCTGATGTTAAAATATAGGCAAGGAAGTCATTTGTGTCCACTAAATTACTTGATTGATAAATCAGAAACAAATGAAGGGCCAATATGAAAGTTAGATTCTGGTCTGGTCAGAATGAGTTAAGTAAACAGACAGTAAAATTTGGAGGAGGTTAAAACTATGGCATAAGACAGCTATACATTTTAGAATAATAGCAAGTATTGATAAGGATTGAACATCACATGGCAATTAACAAAACATTAGACGTTAAACATTGGATAGCAGTACAACAAATGTAGGACTAAATTAACAACCTAAAATCATTTGCTCTATATAAATATAAACATACCAAAAGAGAGTTACAGGAGAGGAAAAAACACCAGAGTGCAGTGAATACTTTGCAGATTGACAGGGACTCTATTCACATACCAAAAGAGAGTTACAGGAGAGGAAAAAATACCAGAGTGCAGTGAATATTTGGAAATTGACAGGGACTCTATTCATGTACCAAAAGAGAGTTACAGGAGAGGAAAAAACACCAGAGTGCAGTGAATACTTTGCAGATTGATCAAGACTCTATTCACGTACCAAAAGAGAGTTACAGGAAAGGAAAAAACAGTGCAGTGAATACTTTGCAGATTGACAGGGACTCTGTTCACGTACCTGAAAGCAGAAGAAAGAGAGCAGGGTTAGCTTGATGTAGTGTGCATTTCTTCAGCAGATGTCAATAGGCAGCATGTTGTCTTAATAAGCAGCACTGTGGTGAGTACTTAGTATAATTCTTGTATAATTCTATTGTTAATGCCTCACTTTTAAAATGTTCACTTCACACTTAAAAAATGTGAACATATGTTGTTGTAGGAATGCACAGCCCAGTGTGTTTAGGAATATGCAATGGTGTTTGCGTGTGAGTTGAGTGTTATGTTTTTTCCCCACTTTTTTTGCTCCATTGAATTCTATAGGGGAATAGGTTATCATGCACACAATAGTCTAAGTTCCACTTTTTACGCTTCGGGTTAGCACGTAACCGAAAACAGTTAACTCTTAATACTAGAGCAACCTGACGCGTGCAAAAGCTTACTTCTAGCGCAGTTAACGCTCGATCAGGATCATTAAATAGGGCACCACTTGTAATTTGGCCCACAATTTGCATTAAAATGCATTTATCTGTTTAAAACAGTGGTTTGTTCCCTTTGCAGTTTGCACTGCAGATTTAATAGGCCGGAGAAAAGAGGACTGCCAGTCCACCAGCTTCTTTATCTGTGCACACCTAAAGACTGGAGAAACAAACCACAAGGCAATTAAAATGGTGGCGGCAGCGTTATACTGTATGCTATGACACTGATGTGACACTTCCTGGTCCACTGTCTTAGAGGAGTGATTGGTGCTGCTGCTGGTCTGAAGTGTTTGTGTGACTGACGTATTTAAATAAGAGAGAAAAAGTTGGCGCTATGGATCCCTAAATGCCAGGTACAAGGGGGTTCCCCAATCAGAAACCCCTACAAGGTAGAAGTGAATAAGCACAGAAAGTACTGGCACTACTGAGCTAGGGGGAGTCTATAATGGAGACATATGTCTGATATGGGAGATCAAATCCCAGATACTGAGTGTTAAATAAACTCGCTGATAAATATATGGAAATGTATACAAGCTGTATATAACCTTACAATATATAATGATATATAGTGATAAATAATCTATATGTAGATTAGTAACTAGTAGGTTGGAACACTAAGGACTAGCTCGTAAAAAGCAGATTACAATACAGCGCTGGTATTTGAGTACGATATGGAGCTCAATTTTGCTCAACGCTGCCATATTGCCTGCTAACGCCGGGTTTTTGCAAACCTGTAATAGCAGCGCTATAGGGAATTGAGCAGTGACAATAACTTGCAAGTTAGCATCGAGCCGCTCATAACGCAAAACTCGTAATTTAGCCGTTAGTTTTTCTTCTTTCTTTTCTTTCACTGATATATATAAAGAATGTTTTTCCTCATGTTTTACTGGCTGTGCTATCTTCTCTTCCACATGAGCTTTAAGCTTCCCAATTAACTGCTTAGTCTTTTTTGTCGGAGTCTCCATATTTGCATATCATCATCTGACTGTGTGTGTCTGTAATTTTTATAAACTATCTTTTTTATCTTTGCAGCATTTGCTACTTCTTTGGAAAACCATATTGGTTTCAGCTTTTTCTTTTAACTTTTACAGACATGTTTAAGACAGTGTGCGGTTGCATCTAAAATGGCACCCTTCAAAAATTCCCACTGTTCTTGAACCCCTGTAATAAGAGTTTTCATTTTAAAATAGTTGTTTAGTTATTCTTCCATGTATAAGATTTATTTGTATGCACATACTTAAAGGGACAATAAACCCATTTTTTTTCTTTCATGATTCAGATAGAGAATAAGTAAGTAAGTAAGTAAGTTTCCAATTTACTTCTATAATCAAATGTATTTAATTCTCATGTTATTCTTTGTTGAAGAGATACCTAGGTAGGTAGCGTGCACATGCCTAAAGCATTACATGAAAGTAAATAGTGCTGCCATCTAGTGCTCCTGTTAATGTATAACAGTGTTGGAAAACTGCTTCTATATAGTGCTGCAGACATGTGCACACTCTTTAGCTAACATTTCTGCTTTTCAACAAAGGATAAAAAGAAAACAAATAAAATTTGATAATAGAAGTAAATTAGAAAGTAGTTTAAAATGTTATGTTATCTAAATCATGAAAGAAAAAAAATGGGTTTTATGTCCCTTTAACCAAACAGATTGATGATCACTGGATCACTGGAATGGGCTAACTGAAAAAAAAGTGTGTAATAGGGAAGGGAAAGGTAGTTAAATACAGATGGGAAGGGTGATACAGGATCAATTAGGTGCAGCACACACAAAAAAGGATATAGGGTTAATGAAAAGCAAGTAAAATAAGAAAAATAAGATGTGGGGTTAATGAAATGCAAAAATAAACAAATAAAGGGGATATGAGGTTAATGAAATGACAAAATAAACAAATTAACTGCATATGGGGTTAAAGAAATAACCAAAAAATGTAAGGGGATATGGGGTTAATAAAATTGAAGACGAAATGAGGGGATGTGGGGTTAATGAAATAGAAAAACAATGTATACATGTGTATTGTGTTTGTTTTGAAAAAATGTGTTTGTACGTGTGTACGGAATTATTATGTGGCCTATAATGAGAAAAAAAACAAATGAACTCTTTCTACAAACTCCAAATCTCTCTCGAACCCACCAATCTCCTGACAGCGCAACTAACCCTCATGTCTTTTTCTCTAGAGGCGATCACAGGTATGGAGCTCAGACAGAAAATGTTATTTTTATAGTGTAAGGTCGGTTTACCATGGCAATACACTTGTTATAGCGCGCTTTTCGTCAAATCCAACGGCGGTTGGCAGTGCACACTTACGTTCAGCTATATTTTTTCAATGGAAACCTGGTACTAAAACAAAGCCATAAACTACCATTAGCTGTTGGCAGCTTTGGTAACTTACGGCTCCATTTTCTATGGCTCAATGGAAACGAGCCCAAACTATCTTAATAGTGTTTTAATATAACTAAGATGTTTAATTTGTCTATCATTGTGAAATTATTTTCTTTCTCATTCTTGTTGACAAATTAAAATAAGAAGGTGATGAGAAAAGGTGAGGCAATCATGTATTCATAGTATACAAGGAGCCTCCAAAAAAGGCCTAGTTCTTCAACAGCAAGGATGGGTTGAGACTCACCAATTTGCCAACTGATGCGTCAGTGAATAATCCAACACTTTGAGAACAACATTCCCTAAAGACAAATCAGTAGGAATTTGGGCATTTCACCTTCTACAGTGCACAATATAATTAAAAGATTCAAGGAATCCGGTCAAAACTTGATGCGTAAAGGGCAAGGCTGAAAACCACTTCTGAATGCGTGTGATCTCTGATCCCTCAGACGTTGCTGTCTCAAAAATCGTCATAAGTCTGTAATGGATATCCTGACAGGGGAATACTTTGGTAAACCTTTGTCAGTCAACACCATTCACTGCTGCTTCCACAGATGCAAGTTAAGGCTTTACTATGCCAAGCACAAGCCCTAAATCAACACTGTCCAGAAGCGGCCCGACTCAGTCTCATCTGAGATGGACAATACCACAGTGGAATCGTGTTTTGCGATCTGACGAGTCAACATTTCAAATAGTTTTTGGAAAAATCAGCTGTCGTGTTCTCCAGGCCAAAGAGGAAAAGGACCATCCAAGCTATTATCATCATCAGGTCTAAAAAACAGTCTGTCATGGTTTATTGGTGTGTCAGTGCCCATGGTGAGGGCACCATTATTGCAGAAAGATATGTATACATTTTGGAGCAACATATGCTGCTATCCAGACGTCTTTTCCAGGGATGTCCCTGCATTTTCCAGCAGGACAACGCCAAACCACATCCTGTCCGGATATAAGCACATGGTTGCATAAGTAGAGAGTGCCAGTGCTGCCTGCAGTCCTGACCTGTCTCCGATTGAGAATGTGTGGTACAGCTGAAGACATGCATAATGGATGAATGGGAGAAAATGACCCTTGCTAAACTAATTCAACTGGTGTCATCAGCACCCAGATGCTTAATAAGTGTTTTTAAAAGAAAAGGTGATGTTACACATTGGTAAACAGTTGATTGTCCCAACTTTTTTGGAGTGGGTTGCAGTAATCAGATTTGAAATGAGTGTATATTTTCAAAAATACATTACATTCACAAAGTAAAATATCAAATAATGTGTTAATAATGTGTTTTCAATATACTACAGGGTGAACTGAATTTTTAAATACTCTTTTTTTTTTTTTTGCATTTTTCCATACTGTCCCAACTTTTTGGGAATTGAAGTTGTAGCTGGATCATTTAATAATAGCAGCAACTTCCAACTGGTTTCTATGACCAACTGCCACAAATCTTCTTACCCTAGCTGCTATTACATTGGTCACTATGGCAACTTTTATCACACAAAAAAACATTAATTGCAACCACCACCATAACTTTTATCCCTAACTGCAACTTGGCCTAAATTATATTAACCCCTTAAGGACCAAGGACGTCCTAAAAAATAAATAATTAATGACCGAGGACTTACGGCGTACGTCCTTAGTCTTGGAAAGCGATGGAAGCAATCCTGATCACTTCCAGCGACTTTCAGGTTATTGTAGTAATGCCTCGATATTGAGGCATCCTGCAATAACATTTGTTACCCCTCCGATGCAGAGAGAGCCACTCTGTGGCCCTCTCTGCGCCGGACATCGATGGCCGCAATCGTTGGTGGGTGGGAGCCGATGTGGGAGGTGGGTGGGCAGCCATTGATTGCTTTTTTCAGTAAAAATAAACCCTAAGCTAGCTACAATGTAACTATTAGTTATATTGCAGCTATCTTACAGTTTATTTTATAGGTAAGTATTTAGTTTTAAAAAGGAATAATTTAGCTAATGATAGTTATTTTATTAAGATTTATTTAAATTATATTTAAGTTAGGGGGGTGTTAGGGTTAGACTTAGATTTAGGGGTTAAAAAACTTTAATATAGTGGCAGCGGCATTGGGGGCGGCAGATTAGGGGTTAATAAATGTAGGTAGGTATCGGCGATGTTTGGGATGGCAGATTAGAGGTTAATAAATATAATGTAGGTGTCGGCGATGTTGGGGGAAGCAGATTAGGGGTTCATAAGTATAATGTAGTTGGCGGCGGTGTCCGGAGCGGCAGATTAGGGGTTAATCAATATAACGTAGGTGTTTGCGATATTGGGGGCAGCAGATTAGGGGTTCATAAGTATAATGTAGGTGGCGGCGGTGTCCGGAGTGGCAGATTAGGGGTTAATCAATATAATGTAGGTGTCGGCGATGTTGGGGGCAGCAGATTAGGGGTCATAAGTATAATGTAGGTGGCGGCGGTGTCCGGAGCGGCAGATTAGGGGTTAATCAATATAATGTAGGTGTCGGCGATGTTGGGGGCGGCAGATTAGGGGTTAATAAGTGTAAGATTAGGGGTGTTTAGACTCGGGGTTCATGTTAGGGTGTTAGGTGTAGACATAAATGTATTTTCCCCAAAGGAATCAATGGGGCTGCGTTAGGAGCTAAACGCAGCTTTTTTGCAGGTGTTAGGGTTTTTTTTAGCCGGCTCTCCTCTATTGATTCCTATGGGGAAATCGTGCACGAGCACGTTCAGCCAGCTCACCGCTAACGTTTTTGCGGTTAACGCCGGGTTTGTAAAAACCCGTAATATCAGCACTGTCTGTAAGTGAGCAGTGAGCATAAACTGCTCGTTAGCACCGCATAGCTTCTAACGCAAAACTTGTAATCTAGGCGATTGTTAATTACTTTTGTATGTATATTCATTTCTGCTTCCCTTGGCCTAGATTTAGAGTTTGGCGGTAGCCGTCAAAACCAGCGTTAGAGGCTCCTAACGCTGGTTTTGGGCTACCGCTGGTATTTAGAGTCAGTCAGGAAAGGGTCTAACGCTCACTTTGCAGCCGCGACTTTTCCATACCGCAGATCCCCCTACGCCATTTGTGTATCCTATCTTTTCAATGGGATCTTTCTAATGCCGGTATTTAGAGTCGTGGCTGAAGTGAGCGTTAGAAATCTAACGACAAAACTCCAGCCGCAGAAAAAAGTCAGTAGTTAAGAGCTTTCTGGGCTAACGCTGGTTTATAAAGCTCTTAACTACTGTGCTCTAAAGTACACTAACACCCATAAACTACCTATGTACCCCTAAACCGAGGTCCCCCCACATCGCCGCCACTCTATTAAAATTTTTTAACCCCTAATCTGCCGCTCCGTACACCGCCGCCACCTACATTATCCCTATGTACCCCTAATCTGCTGCCCCTAACACCGCCGACACATACATAATATTTTTTAACCCCTAATCTGCCGCCCCCGCTATCGCTGACACCTGCATATTATTATAAACCCCTAATCTGCCGCTCCGTACACCGCCGCAACCTACATTATACCTATGTACCCCTAATCTGCTGCCCCTAACACAGCCGACCCCTATATTATATTTATTAACCCCTAATATGCCGCCCCCAACGTCGCCTTCACTACCTACAATAATTAAACCCTAATCTGCCGACCGGACCACACCGCTACTATAATAAATGTATTAACCCCTAAAGCTAAGTCTAACCCTAACACTAACACCCCCCTAACTTAAATATAATTTAAATCTAACGAAATAAATTAACTCTTATTAAATAAATTATTCCTATTTAAAGCTAAATACTTACCTGTAAAATAAACCCTAATATAGCTACAATATAAATTATAATTATATTGTAGCTATTTTAGGATTAATATTTATTTTACAGGCAACTTTGTATTTATTTTAACCAGGTACAATAGCTATTAAATAGTTAAGAACTATTTAATAGCTAAAATAGTTAAAATAATTACAAAATTACCTGTAAAATAAATCCTAACCTAAGTTACAATTAAACCTAACACTACACTATCAATAAATTAATTAAATACAATACCTACAAATAACTGCAATTAAATAAACTAACTAAAGTACAAAAAATAAAAAAGAACTAAGTTACAAAAAATAAAAAAATATTTACAAACATTAGAAAAATATTACAACAATTTTAAACTAATTAGACCTACTGTAAGCCCCCTAATAAAATAACAAAGACCCCCAAAATAAAAAAATGCCCTACCCTATTATAAATTTAAAAAGTTCAAAGCTCTTTTACCTTACCAGCCCTGAAAAGGGCCATTTGCGGGGCATGCCCCAAATAATTCAGCTCTTTTGCCTGTAAAAAAAAACATACAATGCCCCCCCAACATTACAACCCACCACCCACATACCCCTAATCTAACCCAAACCCCCCTTAAATAAACCTAACACTAAGCCCCTGAAGATCTTCCTACCTTATCTTCACCATGCCAGGTTCACCGATCCGTCCTCCGAAGTCTTGATCCAGGCCTCCGAAGTCTTCATCCAAGCCCAATCGGGGGCTGGCGATCCATAATCCGGCTGAAGTCTTCTATCAAGCGGCGGCTGAAGAGGTCCAGAAGAGGCTCCAAAGTCTTCATCCTATCCGGGAAGAAGAGGAGATCCGGACCGGCAACCATCTTGATCCAAGCGGCATCTTAAATCTTCATCCGATGATGAACGGCTCCATCTTGAAGACCTCCAGCGCGGATCCATCCTCTTCATTCCACGTCCAACTGAAGAATGAAGGTTCCTTTAAGGGACGTCATCCAAGATGGCATCCCTCGAATTCTGATTGGCTGATAGGATTCTATCAGCCAATCGGAATTAAGGTAGGAAAATTCTGATTGGCTGATGGAATCAGCCAATCAGATTCAAGTTCAATCCGATTGGCTGATTGGATCAGCCAATCAGATTGAGCTCGCATTCTATTGGCTGATCAGAATAGCCAATAGAATGCGAGCTCAATCTGATTGGCTGATCCAATCAGCCAATCGGATTGAACTTGAATCTGATTGGCTGATTCCATCAGCCAATCAGAATTTTCCTACCTTAATTCCGATTGGCTGATAGAATCCTATCAGCCAATCGGAATTCGAGGGACGCCATCTTGGATGACGTCCCTTAAAGGAACCTTCATTCTTCAGTTGGACGTCGAACGAAGAGGATGGATACGCGCTGGAGGTCTTCAAGATGGAGCCGTTCGTCATCGGATGAAGATAGAAGATGCCGCTTGGATCAAGATGGTTGCCGGTCCGGATCTCCTCTTCTTCCCGGATAGGATGAAGACTTTGTAGCCTCTTCTGGACCTCTTCAGCTGCCGCTTGATAGAAGACTTCAGCCGGATTATGGGTCGCCAGCCCCCGCTTGGGCTTGGATGAAGACTTCGGAGGCTTGGATCAAGACTTCGGAGGACGGATCGGTGAACCTGGCATGGTGAAGATAAGGTAGGAAGATCTTCAGGGGCTTAGTGTTAGGTTTATTTAAGGGGGGTTTGGGTTAGATTAGGTGTATGTGGGTGGTGGGTTGTAATGTTGGGGGGGGTATTGTATGTTTTTTTTTTACAGGCAAAAGAGCTGAATTATTTGGGGCATGCCCCGCAAATGGCCCTTTTCAGGGCTGGTAAGGTAAAAGAGCTTTGAACTATTTAAATTTAGAATAGGGTAGGGCATTTTTTTATTTTGGGGGTCTTTGTTATTTTATTAGGGGGCTTAGAGTAGGTGTAATTAGTTTAAAATTGTTGTAATTTTTTTTTCTAATGTTTGTAAATATTTTTTTTATTTTTTGTAACTTAGTTCTTTTTTATTTTTTGTACTTTAGTTAGTTTATTTAATTGTAGTTATTTGTAGGTATTGTATTTAATTAATTTATTGATAGTGTAGTGTTAGGTTTAATTGTAACTTAGGTTAGGATTTATTTTAAAGGTAATTTTGTAATTATTTTAACTATTTTAGCTATTAAATAGTTCTTAACTATTTAATAGCTATTGTACCTGGTTAAAATAAATACAAAGTTGCCTGTAAAATAAATATAAATCCTAAAATAGCTACAATATAATTATAATTTATATTGTAGCTATATTAGGGTTTATTTTACAGGTAAGTATTTAGCTTTCAATAGGAATAATTTATTTAATAAGAGTTAATTTTTTTCGTTAGATTTAAATTATATTTAACTTAGGGGGGTGTTAGTGTTAGGGTTAGACTTAGCTTTAGGGGTTAATCCATTTATTAGAGTAGCGGCGAGATCCGGTCGGCAGATTAGGGGTTAATAATTGAAGTTAGGTGTCGGCGATGTTAGGGAGGGCAGATTAGGGGTTAATACTATTTCTTATAGGGTTATTGAGGCGGGAGTGAGGCGGATTAGGGGTTAATAACTTTATTATAGTAGCGGTGAGGTGCGCTCGGCAGATTAGGGGTTAATTATTGTAGGTAGCTGGTGGCGACGTTGTGGGGGGCAGATTAGGGGTTAATAAATATAGGGGTCAGCGGTGTTAGGGGCAGCAGATTAGGGGTACATAGGGATAACGTAGGTTGCGGCGGTGTACGGAGCGTCAGATTAGGGGTTAATAATAAAATGCAGGGGTCAGCGATAGCGAGGGCGGCAGATTAGGGGTTAATAAGTGTAAGGTTAGGGGTGTTTAGACTCAGGGTACATGTTAGAGTGTTAGGTGCAGACGTAGGAAGTGTTTCCCCATAGGAAACAATGGGGCTGCGTTAGGAGCTGAACGCTGCTTTTTTGCAGGTGTTAGTTTTTTTTTCAGCTCAAACAGCCCCATTGTTTCCTATGGGGGAATCGTGCACGAGCACGTTTTTGAAGCTGGCCGCGTCCGTAAGCACCGCTGGTATCGAGAGTTGCAGTGGCGTTAAATATGCTATACGCTCCCTTTTTTGGAGCCTAACGCAGCCATTCTGTGAACTCTAAATACCAGCGGTATTTAAAAGGTGCGGGGGGAAAAAAGCATGCGTAGCTAACGCACCCCTTTAGCCGCAGAACTCTAAATCTAGCCGCTTGTTTGTGATTAATCTGTTATCAGAGCGGTTGTTTCAAAACAAGTGTGAGCGTTTGCAGCCGAAAAAGTAAATAAGTATAGGACGTTCTTTAAGTGCTGTGTTTGGCACACCACAGAAGTAATCACCAAGGGAGGAGGATCAACACAAACGCGGTGTAAGTATTTAAAAGCTCCTGTTTTGTAAATTAATATAGATTTCCTGTCTCACTGAAGGACCCTTGACGTTACTGTGACCACTATTAGTATCTGAAGGTTCCGGATTGCTTTAGCCTCACGCTATAGAGGCCCTGTATGTATATACACATTATTTGTTCTGACAAGGACTGTGCTAAAAATGAACTTTTTCATGCTGGACTTTAACAATGATTTCTTATATTAGGCAGCCGTTTTCTGTGTGTATGTTTACAATTTCTAATTGTTTTGATGTGATTTGAGTAATTGTATTTTATCAAGTGTTCTTCTGATTTTATGCATCGATTATTAAATTATTATTTGTAACCACTTGATCTCTAGTGCTTAGCACTCACATATCTGTTTCAACATATTGTTTATTGCATATAATAGCTTATCATCTTATATATTTATTTACTCATCTATTTATTTGCTTATTCATTCATATATATATTTTAATCACTTTGTAGCTACTACACTAATTTAGCGTCTGAGCGCCCCGGTCCACATATTGTATGAGTGCGCTTCTATACACACACATACAGTCTTACCCTTTGTCTATAGTGAGATTTTTTGTGGGGAAAGTCTCCATTCCGGTGGCTTTTTGTGTAGGATTGCTTTAGGAGCACAATAGATCTGACACTCTTTGCTTTTTTCACAATTGAGAAAGGTACAGACAAAATAATTTTAACAGAGAGAATTGAAGATAATCTAACTAAAAATGAGAGGAAATCATTGTACTCATTGATGCACAATAGAGTTTAATAATAAAGCCATCTGATAAATGTGGAAATATAGTGATTCTGGATGAACCACAACATTTAATAGAAGCCTTTAAACAATCAAGAACAATATGAAGTAATATTACAAAAAAGTGCAAGAAGCACTACAAAGGATTTTGGACAAAGGAAAAACTTTAGGTTTAATTAAAAATAATGAGAAAAATGTACTCTTCAATAAACATCCAATAATTCCCACAATATATTTTGTATCAAAAATACATAAGAACATCTTTCCACCTCCTGGACATCCAATCACAGCAGGAATAGGTGGTCCAAATGAACAAATAGGGAATTATGTAGATAGATTTTTAAGGCTTTTTTTAATATCAACTACCTACATAAGTCCAAGATAATTTAGATGTACTCAAAAAAATAGATAAAGTAAATGTCACAGAATCTACAATGTTAGTGGCATTAGATGTTTAAGGTTTGTACTCTTCAATCTCTCACCCAATATGGGTTAAAGCATGTAAAAAAAAAAATCACATTTTCATGTACACTTTTTGAGAAGGAGAATACATCATGGGCTTTGCGCTACAGATTATGGTGTTAGTTGTTTTTGTTTTCTATTTGTCTTCACCATTGACTTCTATTGGAGAATACGTGAGCATGCATGCAATATGCCTTTTTGGGCTTCTCAGGTTAACATGCAGGCAAAATAACAGCTAGATTACGAGCTTTGCGTTATGAGTAAAAAAGCTTCATAACGCTGCTTTTTCCCTAATGCCGCTATTACAAGTCTTGTAGGTATAGGTGTACCGCACACCTTTTTGGCTGTCGCGCAATGATTGTCAGTACGGCACTTTTTAAAAAGTCATTTTTCAATGGGACTTCCATAGCGCCGGTATTATGAGTTGGCCTGGGAGGCCAAAAAGTGAGCGGTACACTATATACTGACAAGATTCGTACCACCATCTAAAGTTAGTAGTTATGAGTTTTACGTTACAAAGCTGTAGCATAAAACTCATAACTAAAGTGTTAAATGTACACTAACACCCATAAACTACCTATTAACCACTAAACCGAGGCCCTCCCTCATCACAAACACTAAAATAAAATTTTTAACCCCTAATCGGCCGCTCCGGACATCGCCGCCACTAAATAAAATTATTGACCTCTATTCCGCCGCTACCTGACATTGTTGCCACTATAATTAACCTATTAACCCCTAAACCGCTGCCCTCCTGCATTGCAAACACTATTCAAAGATTATTAACCCCACAATGCCACTATAATAAACCTATTAACCACTAAACCGCAAGCCCCCACAATGAAATATACTAAAATAAATGATTAACCCCTAAACTTCTGACCTCCCACATCACTAACTCTACATAAATATATTAACCCCTAACCCTAACGTAACCCTAACCCTAAGTCTAACCCTAACGTAACCCTAAGCCTAACACCCCCTAACTTAAATATAATTAAAATAAATCTAAATAAACCTTACAATTATTAACTAAATAATTCCTATTTAAAACTAAATACATACTTACCTGTAAAATAAAGCCCAAGATAGCTACAATATAACTAATAGTTTCACAGGTAAGTTTGTATTTATTTTAACTAGGTAGACTAGTTAGTAAATAGTTATTAACTATTTAATAACTACCTAGCTAAAATAAATACAAAATTACCTGTAAAATATAACCTAACCTGCCTTACACTAAAAATTAACATTACAATAAAATAAAATAAATTAGATTATTAAAATACAATTTTCTACATTACAAAATAAATAAACACTAAATTACAAAAAATAAAAAACTAAATTATAAAAAAACAAAAAAACAAATTACTCCTAATCTAATCAGCCAATAGGATTAAGCTGCCATCCTTTTGGCTGATTGGAACAGCCAGTAGAATGAGATCTCAATCTTATTGGCTGATTGCAACAGCAAATAGGATGTTTTCCCCTTTCAGCCTATAGGAATATAAGGTACGCCATCTTGGATGACGACACTTAAAGGGAAACTTAATATTCAAGTGACGATCGTAAGAAGAGGATGCTCCGCACAGGATGTCTTGAAGATGGACCTGCTCCACGCCAGATGGATGAAGATAGAAGATGCCGTCTGGATGAAGACTTCTTGCCGTCTGGATGAGGACTTCACCGACTGGATGAAGATGGAAGAGGCCACCTGGATTATGACTTTTCTGGCTGGATGAGGATGGATGTCTGGACTTCGATAACTGTGAGTGGATCGTCGGGGGTTAGTGTTAGGTTTTTTAAAGGTTTTTTTGGGTGGGTTTTTTTTTAGCTTAGGGTTTGGGCAATGTAAAAAAGCTAAATGCCCTTTTAAGGGCAATGCCCAGCCAAATGCCCTTTTCAGGGCAATGGTTAGCTTAGGTTTATTTAGATAGATTTTTATTTGGGGGGGTTGGTTGGTTGGGTGGTGGGTTTTACTTTTGGGGGTGTTTGTATTTTTTTTTTACAGGTAAAAGAGCTGATTTCTTTGGGGCAATGCCCAACAAAAGGCCCTTTTAAGGGTCATTGGCAGTTTAGTGTAGGCTAGTGTTTTTTTATTTTTTGTGGGGGGTTATTTTGATAGGGCTATTAGATTAGGAGTAATTCGTTTTTATTTTTGATAATTTCGTTTTTTATTTTTTGTAATTTAGGTTGTTTTTTTTTTGTAATTTAGAAAATTGTATTTTATAATTGAATTAATTTTATTTTATTGTAATGTTAGGTTTTAGTGTAAAGAAGGTTAGGTTTTATTTCACAGTTAAGTTTGTATTTATTTTAACTAGGTAGTTAGTAAATAGTTAATAACTAGTCTACCTAGTTAAAATAAATACAAACTTACCTGTGAAATAAAAATAAAACCTAAGGTAGCTACAACTTAACTATTAGTTATATTGTAGTTAGCTTAGGTTTTATTCCACAGGTAAGTATGTATGTAGTTTTAAATAGGTATTATTAAGTTAATAATTGTAAGGTTTATTTAGATTTATTTTAATTATATTTAACTTAGGGGGTGTTAGGGTTAGGCTTAGGCAGTGGAGGCTCCTCCATATGAGCACTCCCGCACGTGAGCCCCCAAGGGGAAAAGGAAGGAAAGGAAAGAAAATACATTATTTGGCTGAATAAATATAATTTCTCCAATAGCCTCCCTATTGGAAAAATTATATTTATTCAGCCAAAAAATGTTCCAGTCTAGACTGCCCTGTTTCATAAAAATAAATCCCTTTTAAACACCTCTATATCGCCTCTACCGCACGGGCGGTAGAGGAGGTATAGGCTGCTATATCCCTCTGCACAGTTTTTCTATGTGCCTGCTGCTCCGCCCATAACAGAGCCTATACCTTGCTTAATCGCACAATTTTAAGTGTGCGGTTGGGCCATTGCTTTGGGCGGGCAGCAGGGGGAGCACTGTTTTAAAAGATTACTTTTTGCTGGCTGCGATGCACAAGCCAGGAACAGGAAACAAGTTACAGGAGTGCTGCTCAGTGCACATCCAGAAGCCAGTGGGTGATCTGGGGATACTAAGCACAAGCTGCATGAGTATCTAGTGTCCCCCCATTGTGAGTCATCATGTATGAGGCGCAGAGCGGGTCGGCAACACACAGAGATGGAGCAGTGACAAGGTAAGTAACCAGGCTGCCCTTAGAGTCTGAGAGCTCTGTTAGTGTAATAAAATTCTCCCGCCTTGCCTATAGTGAAGACTTACCTCACAATTTACTGCTTAAGTGCTGAAGCACTTGAGCAGTAAATTGTGAGTTAAGTCTTTGTGCTGTTGAAGACAGAGTTATCCAGAGTCCGGGGAGGGTTATTCAGATAATGAGATACCATTCATTGAAGTACTTAACTACGGCTCCTTTCAAACTGCGGACTGCCTAAAAAACTGGGGCAAAGTTTATCAGATGATCTGCAAATAAATCAATACTTGTCTTGGATGATCGTGGCATCTTTGTTCACTATAAGTGCAGCAGTGGCTGAATCTGGGCTGCAGATGCTGAATTCAGTTCAGTGCTGTGTGAGTCTTATGTTTATTAAAGCTGATGGGCTCCTGATGCTTCCCCTCTTTTGTTTAGTTTATTTCATATGCTTGCCTTGTAGAATCTAAACCCTTAGTAATTACGCAGTCCGGTGTCTTCAGTCCCTTCAAGCTTCCCCTGCTATAGAATGTGATGCTGTGAGATCAAAGGTCAGATAAGTGTGCTGCCTAATAACTGTAGTAAATCATTGACTGAACTGCCCTTTTTAGGAAATGTTAACTTTTTTTTTTTGCATCATGGTTTAATTCCTTCTTAACCCCTGCAAGTGGGGAATTTTTACTTAAAGATAGGTTAGGTATTTAAAAACAAACAAAAAAAACCCATTTTGGATCCAGATTAAAAAAAAAAAAAAATACAGTTGCATTAACTGTGAATACAATTGCTGGTCAAATCTATCAAACAAAAAAAATCTTTCCAGAATGTGTGTATTTTTATTATTATTTTTTAAACTGTTTAAAACTTTTTATTAAAAAATGTATTATTATTCTGGCATAAAATAAAATATGAGGAAACAAAAAAAAATATGGCTCCTTTTTATTAAAAAGCCATATGCCCAGGTTAAATTTCAGATCATTCTATAGTTTTTCAGTCCACCTAATATCACCTATAACCACATATGACTATCATTTTAGCCCAGCTATATGTCAAAATTTTATGTGTAATGTATATATATATATATATATATATATATATATATATATTATGTGTGTGTGAATTGTGAAAAAAACTAGGCAGATATTTTACCACATAGGTATTTAATACATTTTTGGTGTGATACATTTTGTGATATATATATATATATATATATTGAATATACAGTGTGTATATATATATATATATATACTATTTTACATAATTCGTCCGTGAACCCCCATTTGAATATCCCACGAGCCGCCACTGGGCTTAGGGTTACATTAGGGTTATGAAACAAAGAAGCATACAAAGCCAAAATTTGGCACCTACAGTACTGGAACGGATTGTGGGAGTGGAAGAGCCGGTTCCTCCTTTGAGCTGGGAGAGGGGGTGTATCGACTGCTTGTGAATGTACTGCAGGTTCCTCCTTCCGGTTGTGAGTGCAATCAGACGCTGCCTGTGACATGTGATGGATTTCCGTCTATCACATAGAAGTGGAGTAGTGCTAAAAAGAAAAAAGAATGGGACAGGCGCAGTCTGACTCAAGTGAAGCACAATTTATTGAGCATTAAGTGCGCTATACAAATGGCTACTTACAAGATTAAAAACAAATCAGTCATATATGGAATCAAATTCCAAACTGGTGGTTGCTGCAATAGTCCACGATCCACTGGTGTAATCCAACTGTGATGTCCACCTCAGCCATGACTTAAAACCAAGTGCGGTAACAGCTGACACCTATAGGTCAGATTACTAAAGATTGCTTTCCTTGGAGACTTGGTCCGGATCCAGGAGGATAGAGGAGGACGTTATGCTCCGTTGCTGGTTAGAGTGAGAGTGAATAGAGTGGGCGGCGTGACCGCAAACACAGGAAGTAGTTCCGGCTAACACTGAAAGTGAACAGAGACTGAACAGCTGCAGTAGCAGCAAACTGAAGCCGAGAGAGTTGAAACCAATGCAAACCAAAGTTTAGAAATATTTCCCAAGAGCTTGTTAGTACAATTTTGTAGAATATACAGCTTGATTTAGTTTAGCCTTTCTGAGAGGAAGTCCACGATATACTCACAATGAATGAGAGAGATACAAGATACTGTATAAATGAGGAGAGCAAACACAAACGATATTCCTCAAATTCAGCAACGGCTGGGCAAGAGAGCAGCTAGTGTTACCTAGCCAGGAATCAATACCTGGTATTGATGTGTTATCTCATATCCTGAGCTGGTTTATTTAGCTGAAGTTGAACTTATTTCTGCACAAGAGCTACAGCTACAACTTCCTTGGATATCTCTGCCGATAGCAATTGGAGGACTCGAGCTGAGATAGACCACAGCACCGGAACATCTGATGCGGTGACGTCACACGCCGGCTTCTTCCTCGCTGCCTTCAGAGCTCAGCTGTCATGCTCTCACGGACACGATTCCAAATCGTTCTAATGGTAACCTGACATCCACTCTCTTAAAAAAAGCCTCTTCAGGTATGCCGTACTATCTCACTAACATATGGTACCGATAACAGTCAGTATCTTGTTATTAAGATCCCTAATGTAATTGCTGCCTAAGTTATGTTTATCCTAAAACCTTAAATTTGAAGTACTTTTGTTATTCATTCACAAGTTGTGTTACCACTGTTTGGTTATTAAAGTAACTTGTTCTGCTGTACTTTCAGTGACTATCATAGGTGGCAGCCATAGAAAAAGCGAGCTTTTACCAACCTACTACTAAACTATTACTACTAGTGTCAAAAATTTTAGAAAAATGCGTCCATATGCAATTATGAGTATTACCAACTTTCTAACTATTTGCCCCCTCCTATGCCAACCTGTACATCGGTTGGTGGGAGCTGTCCCACATCTATGGAGATGGGAACCCCTTCAGACCCAATATTGCTTACTACGGTCGCTTTATTGACGACCTCTTACTCATTTGGAGGGGGGAACAAAGTATCATTAACAACTTTCTGATATACATCAATCAGAACAATTTAAATCTAAAATTTACCTCTGAAACTCAATCATCCACAATACATTTTTTGGATATTACTCTTAAAGGGACTGAAGCTGGTACCATAGAGAGCAGCATTTACATAAAACCTATTTCTGGAAATTCAGTGCTCCATGGTCGGAGCTGTCATCCTAAGAATGTGACATACTCCATAGCTAAGGGCCATCTGATCAGAGCCAAGAGGAACTGTTCCACTAATGAGACATTTAAGGAACATCAGGAGGACCTCTTAGAACGCTTGACCCAACGTGGTTACCCAAAACGAGTACTTAATAGAGCTGTCAGAGAAGTAAAAACAGTTGATCGTACCTCCCTCCTTGAGGTTAAGAAAGCAGGCAAAGCTATCCACAATAACAACAGACAAGTGACATTCATAACTGATTATAGTTCTGACTACCAGTCCATTTGTAATATAGTGAAAAAACACTTTAAGCTACTGGTAGCAGACGATAAATTAGTGGAATGTGTGTCTGAAGGCATGAGATGTTCATACCGACGGAATAAAACTTTGGGTAATTTTCTATCTCCCACAGTTTTGGCCAACCCCCAACCATCTGGAAGTTCTTGGTTAACTAACCGAGGAATGTACAGATGTGGTAGCAACAGATGCAAGGCTTGTGATTATATTGTCATAGCGGACACCTTCACCTCAACGGTGACACAAAAAACATATGACATAAATTATTGCCTAAACTGCACATCACATCATGTGATCTACCTGATAACCTGTACTTTGTGCCATGTTCAGTACGTGGGTCTCACAACAAGAGACATCAGGTCTAGAATTAGGGAACATTTGTCCACTATCAACGTTGGCAAATCGTCATCTCCCATAGTACAACATTTTGCACAGGTACATCAGAAAGATGTATCATCCTTCAAGTGGTTGGCCATAGACCATATTCCTTACCCTAAAAGAGGGGGGAACAGACAAAAAATACTGGAGAAACGTGAAATGCTCTGGATTTTTAAACTCTCCACTAAAATTCCTCTTGGGCTAAATGCAGAATATGATCTCATTAACTATTGGGAATAATAACAATAATAATAAGAATTTTAGATTAAAACATCAGGTTCATAATGACAACCTTTTTTGGTTTGGTTTGGTGTTTATCTTTAATTTTCACTTGTGCATTTTTTGCTCCCCCGTATATACCAATTTTTGGTTGTAAAGTTATATATATATATATATATATATATATATATATATAATTACTGTTATATTTTAATGGAGGGGACATCTCATGCACATGTGAATCTTTAGTCCGTGCATTCACTTACTCATTGGAACATTTCTACACCATCTCTTAGCTATATTCAGTCCAGTTACATTTTACACAATTTATCTATTTAATTCCAATTGGGAAGATAAATGTATGTGTTTTGTGTTATATGATGCTTCTTTGTAACATTTGTTTAGTTTGTTCTTGTTTATTTGAAACAATGTATCTATCTCTGCAATACAGGTATGCAAGGGGTTAATTGTTCTAGGCTTGTTAAGTTTGTGCACACAGTTCAATACAAGATCATCATAATGGGTGTGTTCTTTGTTTTACCAATGGGTGTTTAGTACACCCTTTTTAAATGCACATGTGTGTTATGTTTTTTATCAGTAGTGATTACGGCGTGTAGCCGAAACGCGTATGCTGAATTTCTTGTGTGTCTTCCCTCCTGGATTTTAACTTTTTCCAATAAAGGCTCAAGTTTTAACTTTGGGTATTTGCTTCCATCGTTTCTGGTTTGGTTTGGATGTTTATCCTAAAACCTTAAATTTGAAGTACTTTTGTTATTCATTCACAAGTTGTGTTACCACTGTTTGGTTATTAAAGTAACTTGTTCTGCTGTACTTTCAGTGACTATCATAGGTGGCAGCCATAGAAAAAGCGAGCTTTTACCAGCCTACTACTAAACTATTACTACTATTGTCAAAAATTTTAGAAAAATGCGTCCATATGCAATTATGAGTATTACCAACTTTCTAACTATCTGACCCCTGATCAATCAAGTTTTTGCCTGAATCACTCCACTACAACTGCCCTCCTAAAAGTTTGCAATGACATCCAAACTGGCATGGAACAAGGAGAACTAACTGGAGTTATTTTCCTTGATTTTGCAAAGGCCTTTGACACAGTAGACCATGACATACTACTGCTCAAACTAAAAAACTCTGGTATTGCTGATCGTCCGTTAACCGGGTTTCGATCATATGTATCGGATCGATCACAATATGTCTCCTTTTCTTACAGTGACTCCATCCCTCTCCCAGTCACGTGTGGTGTTCCCCAAGGTTCCATTCTTGGCCCCCTACGATTCACATTATTTATAAATGATCTGCCTAATGTCTGCAAATCCTCAACTGTACACATGTATGCAAATGACATGGTAATCTATGCAAACAATTACGATCTGCTTGAAGCAGTGCTCCAAGACCAGTTCACAGAGGTAGAAAAGTGGATCTCAAAAAACAAACTCTTCCTAAATACTGACAAAACAGATACAATGATCTTTGGAATGAGACCTAAATTACACAAATTACAAAATTCCCATCTACGCATCAAAACAAAATCCAATTGCACACTGACCGCAGTCCACTCTTTCATATACTTGGGTATGTTGTTAGACCCTAATCTATCTTTTGGCCTCCACATAGAAAAACTTGCATCTAAATTTTATCCAAAACTAGGTGCCCTGTACAGAAACAAATATTGCCTCAGCCCTACAGTAAAAGAAAAGATTGTACAGCAAATGCTGATGCCTATCATGGATTATGGGGACGTAGTATACGCACCTGCACCACAAACTCACCTTAATAAACTTAATACATTGTATAACTTGTTCTTCCACTTTGTGCTACAATGTAACTACAGGAACCACCATGCTAAAAGAACTAAACTGGCTGACGCTGGAATCCAGACGCACCCTCCATCTTTCCTGCCTTGTGTTTAAGAGCCTTTCTGGGAAGCTCGCACCCTACCTGAGCAGAATGCTCTCCCCAGCTATTCCCACCTCCTATAACCTCCGATCCAGTACCAGCAAACTATTTAGCTTGCCTCAATACAAAAAGAAAGCAGCTCAATCCTTCTTTTCCTACAGAGCGCCACATTTATGGAATGACCTCCCGCACACTTTAAAAACTTCCCCAAACCTAATATTCTTTAAGAGATCCCTCTCTACATATCTCAAAACATTTCACATTACTCCTGTGAGTAATTGATGTAAAATCTCATTAGTCTCTATGCTACAAAACCACCTCAGCAGCTGCGGTTCATAAAATAATTTTATACTTTTATTACAGAAGCACAAGTAGACATCACAGAATACCAAGCCCTTTAAAATGGACCCAGTTGAGATGGTGTCACATATGCAAACACTTAGTCAAAGAGTAGATGCACTGACCAATGACTTAAACTCCCTTAAGGCAGAGAATGACGCTTTAAAAGCATACATTAAAGACCTAGTAGAGACTAAGTCACATATCTCAGAACCTCAAGTCAGCCCGCCCGATAAATTCTATGGTGATAGGTCACACTTCAGGGATAGTGATGTCCTAAACTGTTCGCCCGCGAATGGTTCACAGTGAACATAGCTTGTTCGCGTTCGCGTTTGTGGGCGAACACATGGTGATGTTCGATCCGCCCCTATGTGTCATCATTGTGGAAACTTTGACCCTTTATGTCACAGCCGCCTGACACATTAGAGCCAATCAACATCAGACACTCCCTCACAGACACTCCCAGCTACTCGGAATCCGCCATTTTAGACTAATAACGACCTTGCTTTTTTAATGAGAGGACGTGTTAGGTTTTTGCTCCTGACATTAATAGGAAAAACATAGCTAGGCTAGTGTATTTACAGTCCAGAAGGACTCCACTCATCTCTGCTGCAAGCACAGCACCCCAAAAAGCCCTTTTTAGGGCTATATTTCGTGCCGTTTTTTTTTTTTTTTTTCGTTTTTTTTTTATTAGCATTTGCCTGGCTTTCAGCTGTGTGTTTAAGGCTCACAGCATATGCTGTGACTACTGCCACCACTGATATCTCCCTAACAACATTAGTTTAAATTTAACTAACCCAAAAATATAATTATTTTTCTAGTGTAATTTTTTTTCATTTTCTATCAGGCCAGTGTCACACAGCATATACTCTGGTTCATTGCTCTGTGCCAGCCAGCAGCTAGCAGTGTTAATATCCGTTTATAACATTATTTTTAATTTAAAAAAAAAAACACAAAAAAATATTTTTCTAGTGTAATCTAATTACATTTACTATCATGCCTGTGTCTGTCAGGCTCACTCAGCATTAATATACCTCTTTTTTTTCAGTCTTTTGGTTAATTGGTCTGTGCCAGGCAGCCACCCAGCACTCATATCTATTTTTCTTTCACCTTAATTTTAATATAAAAAAAAAAAGTTTAAATTTGTTTCCTAGTGTAATCAAATCTAATTTTCTATCCGGCCTGTGTGTTTTTCTGACATAGAGAGCCTACTGTGTTTACTTGCTGCCCTCCCTAGTCTATGAGCCACGACTCATATGTGTTTAACCTTTTTTTAATTTCCCCCCAAAAAAAATAATTTCAATTTTCTAGTGTAATCTAATAGTATTTTCTATCAGGCGTGTGTGTATCCGACATACATAGCCTACTGTTTTTAATAACTGCCCTTCCAAGGCTATCAGCCATGACTCATATGTATGTGCTTAACCTTTTTCTTAAAATTTCCAAAAAAAAGTCTTTAAATCATTATGCTAGTGTAATCTAATTGTATTTTCTATCAGGCCTGTGTCTAACTGTCTATCTGACTTACACAGCATACTGTTGTTATAATTGCTGCCCTACGTAGCAGCCAGCCAGTGCGACCACTCATAGAGTCATATGTGCATTGCACTTCTTAACATAATTTTAATATTAAAATCTAAAATTTTAAAATATTTTGCTAGTGTAATGTAACTTAATTTTCTATCAGTCCTGTGTTTTTGTCACTTACACAGCATACTGTGTTAAATTACTGCCCTACCTACCATCCACGACTCATATCTGCCAGCCTGTCTGCCAGGCCCAAGTAGCCAATTAGTGGCACCAATCACAATTCTTGTAACAGTAATAAAAAAATAAAAAAAACATAATTTTTTCGACTGCAAATATTCAGTCTCCTAGGGCCATTGAATTTCATTTACCTCCTGCCTGCCACTGCCAGCCTTTTGTGCCAGGCCGTCTAGCCAACTATTTACACCAATCATAATTGTTGTCACAGTCAGACAGTATAGTTATTAATTTAAATAAAAATTTTTTTTAGTGTTGATCTTAACCCTCAGTTTGCTCGTGCCTTTGAATTGCACTTTTCTACAGCCTTCCAAGCCTGTGTGCCAGGCCTACTTAAAAAATATTTACACCAATCATATTTGTTGTGACAGTATTCTAATAATTAAAAATTAAAATTTTTGGTAATAGTTGCTGTGATTTGAATCGTCAGTTTGCTGGTGCCATTGAATAGCACTTTCCTCCTGCCTTGCAGCCTGCTGTGAGCCAGGCCCACTTAGCCAATTGTTGTCAGCAATCATATTTCTGTTAACAGTATTGCAAAAATTGTCAATCATCACTGTTTAGACTGTCAGTAATCAGTCTCCTAGTGTCCTTGAATTGCATCTCCCTCCTGCCTGCCATTCTTTTGTGCCAGGCCGTCTTGCCAACTATTTACACCAATCCAAATATTTTGTCACAGTATAGTTACTAATTACAATTAAAAAAATCTTTATTGTTGATGATCTTAACCCTCAGTTTGCTCGTGCCTTTGAATTGCACTTTTCTACAGCCTTCCAAGCCTGTGTGCCAGGCCTACTTAAAAAATATTTACACCAATCATATTTGTTGTGACAGTATTCTAATAATTAAAAGGAAGACTGAGCCAAGGTTGGATTGTAGTATTTGGTTAGGCTAATCATGATGGCCATGTAGACCACCACCACCGAGAGTCCTGGAAGTAACAGGGATGATGAGATGAAAGTGCTAAGAATAGTACTACTTGAAACAACAGAGTTAGCCATGGGTGTTAATCCAAGACCGCTTGGATTTATTTTTGTATTGGGTGCAGCTAATCATGCAGGCCATATAGAGCTGACAACATTCGGTGTTGTATCAGCTATAAAAATAATAAGAACTGTACTATCAAAATACAGACAATGAAGGGCCTATGAAGACTGAGCAAAGGTTGGATTGTAGTATTTTGTTCGGCTAATCATGATGGCCATGTAGACCGCCCGTAACAGGGATGAAAGTGCTAAGAATAGTACTAATTGAAACAACAGAGTTAGCCATGGGTGTTAGTCTAAGACCACTCAGCTTTTTTTTGGGTTTGGGTGCAGCTAATCATGAAGGACAGATAGACCTGCCACCATTTGGTGTTGTAACAGGTATGAAAATGCAAAGAACAGTACTACATAACACAACCTACTTACCATGGGTCACAGAACATATGTTTGGTTGTTATATTTTGTAAGGGTAATCATGCAGGCCATATAGACCTCCACCGATAGGGTGAGTATGAGTAACAGCTATTAAAATGCGAAGGACATTACTAATTAACACAACATAGTTACCATGGGTCGCAGACCAAGAGCAGATGTCTTATTATTATATTTTGTATGGGTAATCATCCAGGCCGTATAGACCTCACCAAATAGGGGGAGTTACAGAGATTAAAGTGCTAAGAATGGTAGTACTTAAAACACAACCTCGTTAAAATAGATAGCAGACCACATGTCTTATTATTATAATTTTTCAGGGTAATCTGGCAGGCCATATAGAACTCCCCCGATAGGGGGGGGGGACAGGGATTAAAGTGCTAAGAAAAGTACTAATTGACACAAGCTAGTTGGGTCCAAGAACGCATGTTTGATTATTATAATTTATTAGGGTAATTATATATCTAACAAATCTATCTATTTCTCTTCTATCAATTCTATCTAACTATCAATCTATGTATATCTATCTATCCTATCTATCACTATCAATCTATCTTCTGTCCGGGATGTTTTGAGACAGCCACTTTGGGAATGTTAGTTGATTTAGACCCATTATGGCTTAAAAGCAGACTCTGCATCAACTATGTAATTTTCCATGGGAGTTTTGCCAGGGATCCCCCTCCAGCATGCAACAGTCCAGGTGTTAGTACCCTTGAAACAACTTTTCCATCACTATTGTGGCCAGAAAGAGTCCTTGTAGGTTTTAAAGTTCGCCTGCCTATTGAATTCAATGGCGGTTCGCGCAGTTCGCGCGTTCGCGAACAATACCGGAAGTTCGAGTCCGCGGTTCGCGCACCGAAAATTTTAGGTTCGCGACATCACTATTCAGGGACTTTAAGAACTCTTGCCTACTCCTATTCTCCTTAAAACCCCACACCTATTCTAATGGTAGAATTATAGTTTTGACTACAATTTCATATCTGAGAGCTGAGCCCAGAACCTGGACAAACAGCTTCTTTGAAAGTAATGAGAATATTCTCAATTCCCTAGATTCATTCTTTACAGCCCTAGGCCAGTTATATGATGATCCATATAAGCAGTTAACTGCAGAGACTGCAATGAGATCCCTAAAGAAAAGGGTTGTTGAGGAATATATAACTGAATTCAAAAGCTGGGTTAAAGACACCCAATGGAACAACCTTTCCTTAAGGAATCAGTTCCATCTGGACCTATCAGAGGCTATTAAAGATGAGTTGTCCATACTGACCTACCCCCCACCTTAGAAGAGCTCATAAACCTTAGCATTAACATCGATAGACGTCTTAGAGAAAGACAGCATGAGAAAACATACCATGATTGTTCAGTTAAAAAATATCAAAACACTGGTACCAATATGACAATATCCAAACCTACAAGTGAACCAATGGAGATTGGTTTCCTTAAAGGGCCACTAAGTGACCAGGAGAAACAAAGAAGACACAGTAATAATCTCTGTATGTATTGTGCCTCAGATGAACATACAGTAAAAAACTGTCCTGTTTTACGACAACAGAAGAAGGGTAAGATTGCTTTTCCTTACCTCTGCCTAAATACCCATACCCCTGCAATGAACTATTGTAAATTACCGCTTCTTTTGCAGTGGGATCATCTTCGGTTCAACGTATCTGGGATAATTGACTCTGGCGCTACTGCTTGCTATATTGATGTGTGTTTCCCAAATAAAAATAAAATTCCATTTGTTAAAAAAAAATTTCCTGTTCTTTTAAGGGGCATAGATGGAAACAACATTTCCTCTGGACCAGTAGTTTATCAAACCATACTTTTATTAGTTTCAACTCAGGACCATCACAGGGAGTACCTCAGTTTTGATGTTATCTCCTCACTTGTTTTCCCTCTCATTCTAGGATTGAAGTGGGTGGCTATCCATAATCCACACATATCCTGGTCATCCTTGTCACTCCAATTTAACTCTAACTACTGTACTACTACCTGTTTTCCTTCACTATTATTACAAACAACCCAGATACCTACCGATAATCCTATACCACCAGAATATAACAACTTCTCTGATGTCGTTAGCAAAAAAGAATCAGAGAATTTGCCACCCCACAGAAAATATGACTGCCCTATTGAAATATTACCAGGTGCAGAGATTCCCTGTGGGCCTGTTTTCCCTTATCCAAGCCAGAACTTCAACATTTGAAGTCTTATTTGGATGAGAATTTAAGAAAAGATTTCATACAGCCATCCACCTCGCCAGCTGAAGCGGGCATGTTCTTTGTTAGAAACAAGGATGGTCGTTGAGACCGATAGTCGATTACAGACAGCTCAAAAAATTACTATTAAGAATTGGTACCCCCTTCCTTTACTCCCGGAGTTAATTGAAAGGCTGGAAGGTGCAAAGTTCTTTACCAAGCTTGACTTAAGGGGGACTTATAACTTAATCCGTTTAAGATATGGAGACAAATGGCTGACGGCGTTCCGTACCCGCTATGGGTTATATGAATACACCGTCATGCCATTTGGACTCTGCAATGCCCCGGCCACCTTCCAGCACTTAATTAACAATATTTTTAAGGATTTCCTAGATACATTTCTAGTCATCTATCTGGATGATATCTTGATATATTCTAAAAACCTAAATGAACATAGGAAACATGTTAGACAAGTACTCTCCAGATTGAGAAGTAACTTCCTATATGCCAAGGCAGAAAAATGTATTTTCAATTCACAATCCATAACATTCTTGGGTTATGAAATCTCAGCTACTGGCATACGCATGGAAGATACGAAAATCCATACCATTACTGAATGGCCAACCCCTACAAATGAAAAGGATGTGCAACGGTTTATGGGGTTTGCCAACTTCTATCGCAAATTCATCAAAAACTTTGCCCATCTCGCTAAACCATTAACCAACCTAACAAAATCAGATGTTAAATTTACATGGACAAGTGAGTCACAAAAGGCTTTTGACATCTTCAAGCATAAATTCACCTCTGCCCTTATTCTTTGGTTTCCCAATACTGAACTGCAATTCATACTAGAAGTTGACGCTTCAGATTTCGCAATAGGTGCTGTCCTATCACAAAGGGATGATATTAAACAACCACTTTACCCTGTAGCCTACTATTCAAGATGTTTGACTTCCCCCAAATTACATTATCCAGTGGGGATAAGGAGTTGCTAGCCATAAAAGTCTCTGAACACTGGCGACACCTTTTAGGAGGCGCCAGCTGTCTGATCATTGTTTATACTGATCACAGGAATCTCCAATATTTAAAATCCACCAAAACCCTCACTGCTAGGCAGGTAAGATGGAACTTGTATTTATCTAACTTTAATTACCTCATCACTTACAGGCCTTCAGCAAAGAACGGGAAGGCAGATGCCCTGTCACAACTCCCTAGTATACCTCACATTGAACTCCCAAAACAGTCTATCATACCAGAAAAGAATTTCCTCTCATTTGCTATTGATACTACTCCCTACCTTAGGCCTAGATTTAGAGTTTGGCGGTAGCCATGAAAACCAGCGTTAGAGGCTCCTAACGCTGGTTTTAGGCTACCGCCGGTATTTAGAGTCAGTCAGGAAAGGGTCTAACGCTCACTTTTCAGCCGCGACTTTTCCATACCGCAGATCCCCTTACGTCAATTGCGTATCCTATCTTTTCAATGGGATCTTTCTAACTCCGGTATTTAGAGTCGTGTCTGAAGTGAGCGTTAGAAATCTAACGACAAAACTCCAGCCGCAGAAAAAAGTCAGTAGTTAAGAGCTTTCTGGGCTAACGCCGGTTTATAAAGCTCTTAACTACTGTGCTCTAAAGTACACTAACACCCATAAACAACCTATGTACCCCTAAACCGAGGTCCCCCCACATCGCCGCCACTCAATTAATTTTTTTTAACCCCTAATCTGCCGACCGCCACCTACGTTATACTTATGTACCCCTAATCTGCTGCCCCTAACACCGCCAACCCCTATATTATATTTATTAACCCCTAATCTGCCCCCCTCAACGTCGCCGCCAGCTATCTACAATAATTAACCCCTAATCTGCCGACCGCAAAGAGCCGCCACCTACATTATAGCTATGTACCCCTTATCTGCTGCCCCTAACACCGCCGACCCCTATATTATATTTATTAACCCCTAATCTGCCCCCCTCAACGTCGCCTCCACCTGCCTACACTTATTAACCCCTAATCTGCCGAGCGGATCTCACCGCTACTATAATAAAGTTATTAACCCCTAATCCGCCTCACTCCCGCATCAATAACCCTATAATAAATAGTATTAACCCCTAATCTGCCCTCCCTAACATCGCCGACACCTAACTTCAATTATTAACACCTAATCTGCCGACCGAATCTCGCCGCTATTCTAATAAATGGATTAACCCCTAAAGCTAAGTCTAACCCTAACACCCCCCTAACTTAAATATAATTTAAATCTAACAAAATAAATTGTCTTATTAAATAAATTATTCCTATTTAAATCTAAATACTTACCTGTAAAATAAATCCTAATATAGCTACAATATAAATTATAATTATATCTTAGCTATTTTAGGATTAATATTTATTTTACAGGCAACTTTGTAATTATTTTAACCAGGTACAATAGCTATTAAATAGTTAAGAACTATTTAATAGCTACCTAGTTAAAATAATTACAAAATTACCTGTAAAATAAATCCTAACCTAAGTTACAATTAAACCTAACACTACACTATCAATAAATAAATTAAATACAATTCCTACAAATAAATACAATTAAATAAACTAACTAAAGTACAAAAAATAAAAAAGAACTAAGTTACAAAAAATAAAAAAATATTTACAAACATTAGAAAAAAAATACAACAATTTTAAACTAATTACACCTACTCTAAGCCCCCTAATAAAATAACAAAGACCCCCAAAATAAAAAAATGCCCTACCCTATTCTAAATTACAAAAGTTCAAAGCTCTTTTACCTTACCAGCCCTTAAAAGGGCCCTTTGCGGGGCATGCCCCAAAGAATTCAGCTCTTTTGCCTGTAAAAAAAAACATACAATACCCCCCCCCAACATTACAACCCACCACCCACATACCCCTAATCTAACCCAAACCCCCCTTAAATAAACCTAACACTAAGCCCCTGAAGATCTTCCTACCTTGTCTTCACCATGCCAGGTATCACCGATCGTTCCAGGCTCCGAAATCTTCATCAAAGCCCAAGCGGGGGCTAGACATCCATCATCCGACGGCTGAAGAAGTCCAGAAGAGGCTCCAAAGTCTTCATCCTATCCGGGAAGAAGAGTAGATCCGGACCGGCAACCATCTTCTTCCAAGCGGCATCTTCTATCTTCATCCGATGAGGACCGGCTCCATCTTGAAGACCTCCACCGCGGACCCATCTTCTTCTTCCGACGACTTCCCGACGAATGACGGTTCCTTAAAGGGACGTCATCCAAGATGGCGTCCCTCGAATTCCGATTGGCTGATAGGATTCTATCAGCCAATCGGAATTAAGGTAGGAAAATTCTGATTGGCTGATGGAATCAGCCAATCAGAATCAAGTTCAATCCGATTGGCTGATCCGATCAGCCAATCAGATTGAGCTCGCATTCTATTGGCTGATCGGAACAGCCATTTCTAGTCATCTATCTGGATAATATCTTGATATATTCTAAAAACCTAAATGAACATAGGAAAACATGTTAGACAAGTACTCTCCAGATTGAGAAGTAACTTCCTATATGCCAAGGCATAAAAATGTATTTTCAATTCACAATCCATAACATTCTTGGGTTATGAAATCTCAGCTACTGGCATACGCATGGAAGATACGAAAATCCATACCATTACTGAATGGCCAACCCCTACAAATGAAAAGGATGTGCAACGGTTTATGGGGTTTGCCAACTTCTATCGCAAATTCATCAAAAACTTTGCCCATCTCGCTAAACCATTAACCAACCTAACAAAATCAGATGTTAAATTTACATGGACAAGTGAGTCACAAAAGGCTTTTGACATCTTCAAGCATAAATTCACCTCAGCCCTTATTCTTTGGTTTCCCAATACTGAATTGCAATTCATACTAGAAGTTGACGCTTCAGATTTCGCAATAGGTGCTGTCCTATCACAAAGGGATGATATTAAACAACCACTTTACCCTGTAGCCTACTATTCAAGATGTTTGACTTCCCCCAAATTACATTATCCAGTGGGGATAAGGAGTTGCAAGCCATAAAAGTCTCTGAACACTGGCGACACCTTTTAGGAGGCGCCAGCTGTCTGATCATTGTTTATACTGATCACAGGAATCTCCAATATTTAAAATCCACCAAAACCCTCACTGCTAGGCAGGTAAGATGGAACTTGTATTTATCTAACTTTAATTACCTCATCACTTACAGGCCTTCAGCAAAGAACGGGAAGGCAGATGCCCTGTCACAACTCCCTAGTATACCTCACATTGAACTCCCAAAACAGTCTATCATACCAGAAAATAATTTCCTCTCATTTGCTATTGATACTACTCCCTACCTTAGGCCTAGATTTAGAGTTTGGCGGTAGCCATGAAAACCAGCGTTAGAGGCTCCTAACGCTGGTTTTAGGCTACCGCCGGTATTTAGAGTCAGTCAGGAAAGGGTCTAACGCTCACTTTTCAGCCGCGACTTTTCCATACCGCAGATCCCCTTACGTCAATTGCGTATCCTATCTTTTCAATGGGATCTTTCTAACTCCGGTATTTAGAGTCGTGTCTGAAGTGAGCGTTAGAAATCTAACGACAAAACTCCAGCCGCAGAAAAAAGTCAGTAGTTAAGAGCTTTCTGGGCTAACGCCGGTTTATAAAGCTCTTAACTACTGTGCTCTAAAGTACACTAACACCCATAAACTACCTATGTACCCCTAAACCGAGGTCCCCCCACATCGCCGCCACTCGATTAATTTTTTTTAACCCCTAATCTGCCGACCGCCACCTACGTTATACTTATGTACCCCTAATCTGCTGCCCCTAACACCGCCGACCCCTATATTATATTTATTAACCCCTAATCTGCCCCCCTCAACGTCGCCGCCAGCTACCTACAATAATTAACCCCTAATCTGCCGACCGCAAAGAGCCGCCACCTACATTATAGCTATGTACCCCTAATCTGCTGCACCTAACACCGCCGACCCCTATATTATATTTATTAACCCCTAATCTGCCCCCTCAACGTCGCCTCCACCTGCCTACACTTATTAACCCCTAATCTGCCGAGCGGATCTCACCGCTACTATAATAAAGTTATTAACCCCTAATCCGCCTCACTCCCGCATCAATAACCCTATAATAAATAGTATTAACCCCTAATCTGCCCTCCCTAACATCGCCGACACCTAACTTCAATTATTAACACCTAATCTGCCGACCGAATCTCGCCGCTATTCTAATAAATGGATTAACCCCTAAAGCTAAGTCTAACCCTAACACTAACACCCCCCTAACTTAAATATAATTTAAATCTAACAAAATAAATTGTCTTATTAAATAAATTATTCCTATTTAAATCTAAATACTTACCTGTAAAATAAATCCTAATATAGCTACAATATAAATTATAATTATATCTTAGCTATTTTAGGATTAATATTTATTTTACAGGCAACTTTGTAATTATTTTAACCAGGTACAATAGCTATTAAATAGTTAAGAACTATTTAATAGCTACCTAGTTAAAATAATTACAAAATTACCTGTAAAATAAATCCTAACCTAAGTTACAATTAAACCTAACACTACACTATCAATAAATAAATTAAATACAATTCCTACAAATAAATACAATTAAATAAACTAACTAAAGTACAAAAAATAAAAAAGAACTAAGTTACAAAAAATAAAAAAATATTTACAAACATTAGAAAAAAATTACAACAATTTTAAACTAATTACACCTACTCTAAGCCCCCTAATAAAATAACAAAGACCCCCAAAATAAAAAAATGCCCTACCCTATTCTAAATTACTAAAGTTCAAATCTCTTTTACCTTACCAGCCCTTAAAAGGGCCCTTTGCGGGGCATGCCCCAAAGAATTCAGCTCTTTTGCCTGTAAAAAAAAACATACAATACCCCCCCCAACATTACAACCCACCACCCACATACCCCTAATCTAACCCAAACCCCCCTTAAATAAACCTAACACTAAGCCCCTGAAGATCTTCCTACCTTGTCTTCACCATGCCAGGTATCACCGATCGTTCCAGGTTCCGAAATCTTCATCAAAGCCCAAGCGGGGGCTAGACATCCATCATCCGACGGCTGAAGAAGTCCAGAAGAGGCTCCAAAGTCTTCATCCTATCCGGGAAGAAGAGTAGATCCGGACCGGCAACCATCTTCTTCCAAGCGGCATCTTCTATCTTCATCCGATGAGGACCGGCTCCATCTTGAAGACCTCCACCGCGGACCCATCTTCTTCTTCCGACGACTTCCCGACGAATGACGGTTCCTTAAAGGGACGTCATCCAAGATGGCGTCCCTCGAATTCCGATTGGCTGATAGGATTCTATCAGCCAATCGGAATTAAGGTAGGAAAATTCTGATTGGCCAATCAGAATTTTCCTACCTTAATTCCGATTGGCTGATAGAATCCTATCAGCCAATCGGAATTCGAGGGACGCCATCTTGGATGACGTCCCTTTAAGGAACCGTCATTCGTCGGGAAGTCGTCGGAAGAAGAAGATGGGTCCGCGGTGGAGGTCTTCAAGATGGAGCCGGTCCTCATCGGATGAAGATAGAAGATGCCGCTTGGAAGAAGATGGTTGCCGGTCTGGATCTACTCTTCTTCCCGGATAGGATGAAGACTTTGAAGCCTCTTCTGGACTTCTTCAGCCGTCGGATGATGGATGTCTAGCCCCCGCTTGGGCTTTGATGAAGATTTCGGAGCCTGGAACGATCGGTGATACCTGGCATGGTGAAGACAATGTAGGAAGATCGTCAGGGGCTTAGTGTTAGGTTTATTTAAGGGGGGTTTGGGTTAGATTAGGGGTATGTGGGTGGTGGGTTGTAATGTTGGGGGGGGGGGTATTGTATGTTTTTTTTTTACAGGCAAAAGAGCTGAATTCTTTGGGGCATGCCCCGCAAAGGGCCTTGTTCAGGGCTGGTAAGATAAAAGAGATTTGAACTTTAGTAATTTAGAAAAGGGTAGGGCATTTTTTTATTTTGGGGGTCTTTGTTATTTTATTAGGGGGCTTAGAGTAGGTGTAATTAGTTTAAAATTGTTGTAATATTTTTCTGATGTTTGTAAATATTTTTTTTTATTTTTTGTACTTTAGTTAGTTTATTTAATTGTATTTATTTGTAGATATTGTATTTAATTAATTTATTGATAGTGTAGTGTTAGGTTTAATTGTAGGTAATTGTAGGTATTTTATTTAATTAATTTATTGATAGTGTAGTGTTAGGTTTAATTGTAACTTAGGTTAGGATTTATTTTACAGGTAATTTTGTAATTATTTTAACTATTTTAGCTATTAAATAGTTCTTAACTATTTAATAGCTATTGTACCTGGTTAAAATAAATACAAAGTTACCTGTAAAATAAATATAAATCCTAAAATAGCTATAATATAATTATAATTTATATTGTAGCTATATTAGGATTTATTTTACAGGTAAGTATTTAGCTTTAAATAGGAATAATTTATTTAATAAGAGTTAATTAATTTCGTTAGATTTAAATTATATTTAATTTAGGGGTGTGTTAGTGTTAGGGTTATACTTAGCTTTAGGGGTTAATACATTTATTAGAATAGCGGTGAGCTCCAGTCGGCAGATTAGGGGTTAATGTTTGAAGT
Organism: Bombina bombina; assembly: GCF_027579735.1. NCBI lineage: Eukaryota > Metazoa > Chordata > Amphibia > Anura > Bombinatoridae > Bombina > Bombina bombina. Next base: position 1,093,751,473 of record NC_069499.1, read on the forward strand.
TAGGTGTCGGCGATGTTAGGGAGGGCAGATTAGGGGTTAATACTATTTATTATAGGGTTAGTGAGGCGGATTAGGGGTTAATAACTTTATTATAATAGCGGTGCGGTCCGCTCGGCAGATTAGGGGTTAATAAGTGTAGGCAGGTGGAGGCGACGTTGTGGGGGGCAGATTAGGGGTTAATAAATATAATATAGGGGTCAGCGGTGTTAGGGACAGCAGATTAGGGGTACATAGGGATAATGTAAGTAGAGGCGGTTTACGGAGCGGCAGATTAGGGGTTAATAATAATATGCAGGGGTCAGCGATAGCGGGGGCGGCAGAATAGGGGTTAATAAGTGTAAGGTTAGGGGTGTTTAGACTCGGGGTACATGTTAGAGTGTTAGGTGCAGACGTAGGAAGTGTTTCCCCATAGCAAACAATGGGGCTGCGTTAGGAGCTGAATGCAGCTTTTTTGCAGGTGTTAGGTTTTTTTTCAGCTCAAACAGCCCCATTGTTTTCTATGGGGGAATCGTGCACGAGCACGTTTTTGAAGCTGGCCACATCCGTAAGCAACTCTGGTATCGAGAGTTGAAGTTGCGTTAAATATGCTCTACGCTCCTTTTTTGGAGCCTAACGCAGCCATTCTGTGGACTCTCAATACCAGAGTTATTTAAAAAGTGCGGCCAGAAAAAAGCCAGCGTTAGCTACGCGGGTCGTTACCGACAAAACTCTAAATCTAGCCGTTAGGCAACAGCAACAAAAAGATCAAAACAAACCACTTAAGGAGCTTCAACTTCGACCAGATGCTTTATACTACCATGGTGATAACATTTATGTACCCCCATCAGCCAGAAACTTGTTGCTACAATCTGCACATGAATCCCCTCTAGCAGGACATTCTGGTGTATATAAGACTCAAGAATTGCTGAAAAGAACCTACTGGTGGCCAAAAATGACCACAGATATCCTTAGACATATAACCTCTAGCAGGACCTGCACTTCTTCCAAAAGGACAAAACAGGCTCCTTATGGGTTACTGTTACCTCTAACCACCCCTAACAGGCCTTGGAAGGATATTGCCTTAGACTACATTGTTGATTTACCTAGATCAACAAATAACACCACTATTTTGGTGGTAGTGGATCTTTTTAGTAAAATGATACATTTAATTCCATTTCATAAGTTACCAACTGCCACAGAGACGGTTCAACTATTGCTCACAAACGTTTTGAAACATCATGGCATCCCGAAAACCATACTAACCGACCGAGGGTCTCAGTTTACCATTAATTTATGGGCTAAATTTTGTAAAACATTCTCCATTGATAAAAAACTTACTTCTGCGTATCATCCGCAGTCCAATGGACAGACTGAGAGGAGTAATCTCTTCCCAACAACATCTTTGGTCAGAATATTTACCATATGCTGAATTTTCTTTCAACAATACTGTGCATTCACTGTGCATTCCACTACCAAACAGACTCCCTTTTTTGTTAACTATGGCTTTCATCCGTGTTTTCAGTTCTTGACCAATATTAAATGTACCTCTCCACATGTTGCAGAATTGTCAAATTCCATCTCTTCTAATTTCTCTACTATATGTGCAACAATTGAAGAAGCTAAAAGGATACAAAAAGTGTACTATGATAAAAGACGAACACCAGCCCCTCATTACTCCGTCGGAGACCTCGTATGGCTCTCAACAAAAAACTTACACTTATCCACTCCTTCTAGGAAACTGTCTCCGCTCTACATCGGACCCTTTTCCATCATCCGAGTTATCAATGTCAATGCTGTCTGTTTAAAACTACCAGATAACCTCAAGGTACATCCCACATTTCAAGTCTCGATTGATCCCAACACTGAATATGAGGTACAATCCATTTTGGATTCAAGACGTTCATGTGGAGTCCTTCAGTATCTCATACACTGGAAGGGATACTCACAAGAGGATGACTCTTGAGAACAAGCTACCAACATATCTGCACCAAGACTTATATTCCGTTTTCATCAAAGGAACCCTGATCGTCCTCATCCTTGAGCCGCGGAGCTGCTCCTTGAAGGGGTGTCCTGTCATGCTTATAGCTATCACACTGCCTATTCCTCTTATTATATATCAGGGTTCAGTTACATCTACCTACCTATGTATTACTGTCCCTTTAAGACTTGCCAGACTCTCCCACTTCCGTTATAAAACCCCATCTGTCAGTTACCTAATCGCTTGGTATTGATGCTTTGTCTCATATCCTGAGCCGGTTCATTTAGCTGAACTTGAACTTATTTCTACACAAGAGCTACAGCTACAACTTCCTTGGATGTCTCTGCCGATAGCAATTGGAGGACTCGAGCTGAGACAGACTGCAGCACCGGAACATCTGATGCGGTGACGTCACATGCCGACTTCTTCCTCGCTGCCTTCAGAGCTCAGCTGCCACGCTCTCACGGACACAGATCCAAATTGTTCTAACGGTAAACTGACATCCACTCTCTTAAAAAAGCCTCTTCAGGAATGCTGTACTCTCTCACTAACATATGGTACAGATAACTGTCAGTGTCTTGTTATTAAGATCCCTAATGTAATTGGCGCCTAAGTTATGTTTATCCTAAAACCTTAGTTTTGATGTACTCTTGTTATTCATTCACAAGTTGTGTTAACACTGTTTGGTTATTAAAGTAACTTGTTCTGGGGTGGCTTGCTGCAGAAGCTCTTATGATAATCTCCACAACTCAATGATTATCTAAGCTATACTAGCTCATCTTGGAAAAAGATCTTCACACATCAACTAAAGAATGGATTATATGTAAGACATTATAATTCGAGCAATAAACTGAATCCTAGGAGATATATATTGACCGGGTCTGACCTTAACGGCCTAGTTCCTTTTTACCATCAGCCTCCCCCCCCCGGCCTGCTATCTGCCGGGTTACAGCTGTGATACTAAAGCTATATGATGGAGGAGTTTTACATACAGGTAGCTGCCTTGCTGGAGGAATTAGATCGAAAAGCTGAAATAAGGCTCAATGATCCCCTGACCTCTCATGAACATGCGTGCTTACAAGATGGCGCCTGCCTACCCATAGTACATAATGCTAAACCTGTGGAGCCGATTGACGACTTGCCTAGCACACAGCACCCCTTACTGTTCCAGGTGGAGATACACAGAGAGGTTGCTATTTCTCCCACAGCTAAGGTGTCAGATGATGAAAGCATTCTATCTTCAGCCGATGACTCACCAATCTTCACTACTGATAACTGGCAACAGAGAAGTTCTACTCTGTTTATCGAAAGGCAACACCAACGATGCTCTGCCCCCCAAACCAGAATCTCCGGGCTGAACCGAAGTTTGCTCGCTCATCCTTGAGCACGTTCTGCAGAGAAGCAGATGGTTCCCACGGGCGAGTACGGAGAATTTTCTATATCCCCCATAAGAGACACTCGGCATCGGAGGGTAGAGTTTGGATGATCCGGATGTTGCCCCTTAATGATGTGGGAACACTACAAGAACTGTGGCAGTTTAGCTCTGATCCTATCATGCCAAGGGATCCAGATATGTACTGTAACATGCAGGTAGACTGTAGGTGAGGAGTCGGTTAAAGAAGATCTCTCTACGATTCAGGGAACTTGACACTAAGCTCCAGCATAAGCTTGTTCAAATATTTTGTGCTTTAAGATGCTTCCAAGTAATTGATAATTTTAGATATATTAGTGGTTAATGTTGTGGTGCAGTTTATAACCTAAAACACTGTTAAATGAGCTGAATTTAAGTAACGGGACTTGGATTATATTTTACCTACTTCTTAACAATACTTCCTCTACTGGTGGCTTAGTTATTAAGTGAATCTACTTAATCTGTCTGACCTTATATATGAATTATAGCTCTCTTATTCCGTTAGCAAAGTTGCCCGCATGTAGAGCTACTTATAAGCTTTATTAGTTTATCACTAATAACAGGACATGTTGATACACTAGCCAGATTAATAATGTCTTTAGGGCCAACAAATCCTCACGAGTTTATCAGCCTTAACATAACCACTTTCATTAGAGGCACACCTATCCTCAGTCACACTGGATCAGTAAAGTGGTCAGTAAGACCAGCTGGAAGGTCTAGCCCCCCATACTCCTACGCCATACAACCTAGTAATCTGAGAGAAGGTTTATTATTGCCCCTGACACTTTGAACTCCTTTACAATAATGAAGGGGGGCCCACCTCTTTTCCTTCACCCCCTAGAATTTCTACATCAAATTACATAGGCATTTATAATACTAGAACCCTTAACTGTGCTCACCTATACCACAATGCAGAGTATATTGATAAAGACATACAAACTGACAATTGACTTAGAGTGCCCAGATTACATAACTCTATAATACTTCTCCTTGTTAAGTTATAGTCAGTTACCCATTTGTTTTAGAACACTCTCCCTCTCAGACAAGGTATCTACATAATTAGAGCTACTGCTTTATTGACACCTGTTAAGCTCTCCTATCAACATATAAATATTATATTGAATCAGGCTGTATCTAATTTTTTTTACATGAGCGGCTCTTGCCCGCTGTTTTCTTTCTTTTCTTCTATCTTTTCAATTCACCTCTGACACCTTTCTACCCATTCCCAGATAGCTTCATCCTGAGGGACTGACCCATTAATGACTCACAATACTTCTTTCTATTATGAGTAACCGCAGCCCTTAGAAATTTTAGCTTCCTACTATCCCACCATCCTCTACACATATGCATTATCCTCCTCTACTCCCATAATGACCACTAATCCTATTTCGATAATTTATTCATAATTTATAATAAATATATAACAATACATATTCTTTAGATTCTAAGTACATTGCACATCTGCCTATTAGTATTGGAGTATAGGAGCTCCTCTGTTTCCTCACTTGATGGAAGATGTTAGGGGTCCCCTGTAAGTATCATTTGAATGCAAATTTCAGACTCTTTATATAATTTACCCTAGCAGCTGTGGTTATATGACCTTTATAAGTAGCCTAAGAGTAATTACACACATTAAATAAGACCCTCCCTCAATAACATTCTTTTTCCTCCGTATCCTGGGAAAATACAAATGCACCGGTTTCGAGCAGGAGATTATACAATCCCAATTAAAATGAGGTTTCATGTCATTGTGTCTTTCTTCATGCCCATTGTAGAAAATAATTGATTATTTGCTGACTTTTTTTCAATATAAGAGTTTTACCTGGGTTCTTTCTTCAGGAGGTGATTCACTTAACCCCTACTCATATTAGTGCTCTAGTTACATTATATTTTCTACCGGGGTTCCAGGTATATTGGTCATTAGATATAAGTTGCATGTATAACACTTACACTAGTCAGATTCTAAGATCTCATTATAACTGTTATTATTGTTTTTGGACATATGAAGTATGCTGTTTACTGTTCAAGCCAAAAAAAAACCTCAATAAAAAGTTTGTTTAAAAATTTTTTTTAAAAAAAAGTAACTTGTTCTGCTGTACTTTCAGTGACTATTACAGGTGGCAGCCATAGAACAAGCAAGCTTTTACCAATCTATTACTAAACTGCTCCCAGATTATTGGGGATTTCACATTACTCCTGTGAGTAGTGATGTCGCGAATAGTTCGCCGGCGAATAGTTCCCGGCGAACATAGCTTGTTCACGTTTGCCACTGCGGGCGAACATATGCGATGTTCGATCCGCCCCCTATTCGTCATCATTGAGTAAAACTTTGACCCTGTACCTCACAGTCAGCAGACACATTCCAGCCAATCAGCAGCAGACCCTCCCTCCCAGACCCTCCTACCTCCTGGACAGCATCCATTTTAGATTCATTCGGAAGCTGCATTCTTAGTGAAAGGAGGGACAGTGTAGCTGCTGCTGATTTAATAGGGAAATCGATAGCTAGGCTAGTGTATTCAGTGTCCACTACAGTCCTGAAGGACTCATCTGATCTCTGCTGTAAGGACAGCACCCCAAAAAGCCCTTTTCAGGGCTAGAACATCAGTCTGCTTTTTTTTTTTACTGTGTAATCTAATTGCAGTTGCCTGCCTGCCAGCGTGTATCAGGCACACTGCGTATACTGTGCCCACTTGCCCAGTGCCACCACTCATATCTGGTGTAACAGTAGTGTACATTTAAAAAAAACAACACTTTTTTGACTGTGTTAAATAATAGCAGTCAGTTTCCTTCACACGTGTGTGTTTCAGTGGCTGCCAGGGCACAGTGCCACCCCAGTGCAACTCATATCTGGTGTAACAGTAGTGTACATTAAAAAAAACAATACTTTTTTGACTGTGTTAAATAATAGCAGTCAGTTTCCTTCACACGTGTGCGTTTCAGGGCCTGCCTGCCAGGGCACAGTGTCACCCCAGTGCAACTCATATCTGGTGTAACAGTAGTGTACATTTAAAAAAAACAACACTTTTTTGACTGTGTTAAATAATAGCAGTCAGTTTCCTTCACACGTGGGCGTTTCAGTGCCTGCCAGGACACAGTGTCACCCCAGTGCAACTCATATCTGGTGTAACAGTAGTGTACATTTAAAAAAAACAACACTTTTTTGACTGTGTTAAATAATAGCAGTCAGTTTCCTTCACACGTGTGCATTTCAGTGCCTGCCAGGGCACAGTGTCACCCCAGTGCAACTCATATCTGGTGTAACAGTAGTGTACATTTTAAAAAAACAACACTTTTTTGACTGTGTTAAATAATAGCAGTCAGTTTCCTTCACACGTGTGCGTTTCAGTGCCTGCCAGGGCACAGTGTCACCCCAGTGCAACTCATATCTGGTGTAACAGTAGTGTAGATTTAAAAAAAACAACACTTTTTTGACTGTGTTAAATAATAGCAGTCAGTTTCCTTCCCACGTGTGCGTTTCAGTGCCTGCCAGGGCACAGTGTCACCCCAGTGCAACTCATATCTGGTGTAACAGTAGTGTACATTTAAAAAAAAACAACACTTTTTTGACTGTGTTAAATAATAGCAGTCAGTTTCCTTCACACGTGTGCATTTCAGTGCCTGCCAGGGCACAGTGTCACCCCAGTGCAACTCATATCTGGTGTAACAGTAGTGTACATTTAAAAAAACAACACTTTTTTGACTGTGTTAACTAATAGCAGTCAGTTTCCTTCACACGTGTGCGTTTCAGTGCCTGCCAGGGAACAGTGTCACCCTAGTGCAACTCATATCTGGTGTAACAGTAGTGTACATTTAAAAAAAACAATACTTTTTGACTGTGAAATAATAGCAGTCAGTTTCCTTCACACGTGTGCGTTTCAGTGCCTGCCTGCCTGCCTGCCAGGGCACAGTGTCACACCAGTGCAACTCATATCTGGTATAAAAGTAGTGTACCTTTAAAAAAAACAACACTGATAGGGGACATAACAGAGATTAAACTGATAAGAATAGTACTACTTAACACACCACTCCTATCTGGTGGCACATTAGATTGCACGCGCAGTGCCCCAAATTTGAAGTAGGAGGACCGACCAAGCATCTTTTTCCATCTCCCGGTTCCTAAAATCGATGCCATATACACGTCCCCTGATAGGGAACGTAACAGGGATTAAACTGATAGGAATAGTGCTACTTAACACACCTTATAATAACGCAGAGAGAGGCAATGCAGAGAGAGGAGTCTGAAGAAGAGGAGTCAGAGGAGGAAGGTGGCTTTGAGGAGGTGGAAGACCAAACACAGCAGGCATCCCAGGGGGCTTGTTGTCACCTTTTGGGGACCCTTGGTGTTGTACGTGGCTGGGTGGAGGAAGAGACCTTCAATGACATCAGTGAGGACAAGGAACGGGGCATGGCTAGCTTGGTATCCAACCTTGTGCAAATGGGGAGTTTGCGGTTGTGCAAATGGACTGTTTGCGGTTGTTTGCGGTGCGTTAAACGGGGAGTTTGGTCTGTCACTGTGAAGCGGGCGTAACCCTTACACTACCTAATCGATACAACATCATACCTGATGTGTTAAAGCACGTTATTCTAAAAAATTTAGGAATGTTAGGTGATGTATGCCCTTTATGGATTAAAACCAGACTCTGCATCAACTATGTAATTTTCCATGGGAGTTTTGCCATGGATCCCCCTCCGGCATGCCACAGTCCAGGTGTTAGTCCCCTTGAAACAACTTTTCCATCACTATTGTGGCTAGAAAGAGTCCCTGTAGGTTTTAAAATTCGCCTGCCTATTGAAGTCTATGGCGGTTCGCCCGGTTCGCACGTTCGCGAACAGTTGTGGAAGTTCGCGTTCGCCATTCACGAACCCAAATCTTTATGTTCGCGACATCACTAGTCGTTTTTAACTTTCTTATTGACTGCTTTTTTACTACTGGATTACAATTTGGTTTTGTGTGCACACACTTTTTATATCATTTTTTCTTTGTAACAATCCCCCATTTTTGTGACTCTCACTTAGTACCATTATTATCATTTTTTCAACTTTTATTTTGCTCTTTTATGTTTATTTTTATAATCAATTTTTTATTTTTGAATTTGGATTTGAATTTGAATTTTTCTATTTTGTGTCAACAACACACTCCTTGGACAAACTCACGCTCCGTTAAGCCACACTTTTTGCAAATCGTACATTCTTGCTACAACTCCACATCGAAGTTGTCACTCCACAGAAATTTCTTTGAGCACCAACCAACACAGTGCTGTCCACTCTGCACCACTTTTACACATCACACTCCTCCAGTCTTGACTTCCCCAATCAGGCAATACATTCATCGATTATATTGTTTATACAATTCTCCTATTGGGTATCACCATTATTAGGTTGAGGTTCATCAGTTGGATATCCTTTTCTTACCTTATTGGTTTTACGTATTTTATTTTATTATTATTATTTGCCATTTGTATATTGTTGATCAGCAATGCTTTTATGATTATTTAAATTCCATTTCTTAACTTATTGTTGTGTCATGATTAAACTATTTGGATAATAAACATGACTACCATCATATACTATTTCACTCCACACCATTGGAGTCTCTGCCACCTGGTCCCCCTTTCCTGAGGTGCTCTGATCACACATCTTATGATATATAGGTTAAAAACAGTTATACCTATAGGTCTGAATGAGGATATGAAATATACATGTTTTTTATAACATAATAAAAATATTCCTTTAAATAAAGAGCTATTTTTTGTAAAACTATTACAATGCTACTTGCAAATATGTTTTATATGTGGTTAATAATTGTTATTGTTCACATTTCTTTATATCTCTTATGTACGGCTGGACTATTCACAATACTGCCTTAAAAAGTAAAACGGAGAATGAATATGTATTGAATAAAATAAAGAATCTGTGTTAACTTGAAAAACTTGAAAATACCACCTTAAAGGGACACTGAACCCAATTTTTTTATTTCGTGATTCAGATAGAGCATGCAATGTTAAATAACTTTCTAATTTACTCCTATTATCAATTTTATTCATTCTCTTTTTATCTTTATTTGAAAAGCAAGAATGTAAGTTTAGAAGCCGGACCATTTTTAGGGAACAACCTGGATTGTTCTTGCTGATTGGTGGATAAATTTACCCACCAGTAAATAAGTGCTGTCCAGTTCATGAACCAAAAATTGTCTGGCTCCTTAGCTTAGATGCCCTCTTTTTCAAATAAAGATAGCAAGAGAACAAAGAAAAATTGATAATAGGAGTAAACTAGAAAGTTGCTTAAAATTGCATGCTCTATCTGAATCATGAAAGAAAAAAAATTGGGTTCAGTATCCCTTTAATTAAAAGAGCATAAGTGACTCATATTTCACACTTCCAGTGTATCACCAATAAGAACTAAAGAAATCATGATGGACATTAACCCTGAAGAAACCTTTTATCTTATCAAATTGGGAGGGGCGAAACACGTGTTGAAACTGTATATTTTGAAATCAGCATCTCATGGCACCGATCATGTTCCTATATGCCTTATTAGTTTCAAAGATACAAGATCGAAGCATGGCTGGAAATAGCATGAGTGGAAGCGGTTTGTGCACTGATGGAAAACTACAAGTCATACAAAAAAATGTTATTGGGATATAGTTGCACTTTATAACAAAACCATCATTTTAATCTTACTGCTTGTATCGTATTTGTGGGCATAAAAAGAGGACATTTGTTGCAATACACATTTTTATCCTCATTTAAAAGGGGTACTAAAGAAGATGCCTATGTAATGTGTACATTGAGAATTGTAATATTATAGGTACTTTGCATGCATCAGATGAAATGTACTAATTATTTTCTTTTTTAAATATTTTTGAGTAAATTGTGTACATTTTATACTTAACAAATTACTTTTGTGAGTGGCTTTTTTAAACAAATCTTTTATTTTTTGGAACACAGTTTCAAAAAAACTTCTTTTTAAGGTTATAAACATATAGGGCTATATTACAAGTGGACACTAATTTATTGCGCGGCAGAAGTGGCTGGTTATTGCTACCACAAGCTCGGGGTAGCTATTAGCGTTTATAAAATTAAACAGAGATCACATATCTGGTTAATTTTATAAATGTGCCCCAAATGCCCAAAAAATACAGCCTAGTGTATTTTACAAAAAAATTAAGATAGCAGGATCTTTATTTTTTTTATAAAATTACTGCAGTAGGCAGTATTTTGGGGTGTTAGAAAAAAAATGGCACAAAAAAAGTAATTTTACATTGCAGTCTATGGGAGTTTTGTGTTCCCAGTAAATATATAGGTATATGCTTATATAAATATATATTATGTGTTAATATGTGTATATACTCATACAAACACATAAATATATATGTATTTAGTCATATACATATTTATTTATTATTGCTGCCATCGCTCCGCTTCTTACCCCCTTCACTGTGCTTCGGTTCTGTGCCATCTCTGACTGCATCAGAATGAGGCACATATAGGAGCCTACAGAAGTGCGCTCTTGTGAGTGCAATGCTTCCCAGCAATGCAAACACGAGCTTGTGTTCGCATTGCAGTCAACTTGAAATACCAGCACACATTAGCATGTGCTGTAATTAATCAGTTCATGAAAGCTATATTTAAAACTCCACTTGTAATCTGGCACATAATATGATGAAAAGCCTTCCCCCTTAAATTGAGGGGTGGTGAGTAGTTATAATAAAACTATTTTTCATCCAAGTCCTTAGCAGACCCACTTACCTTAAGTTGCTAGAAAAAAATAAAATAATAATAATAATAATTGTCATGAGATGCAGGACACAGCATAGCAGGTAGAACACTATTTTATTGCAGAGCATAGAAGTAAACAGCTTGTACAACACATCTAACTTAGTAACTGCGAATATAACGGCTATAAGACGTGCCCCTATCTGGTGACGTCACCTCCCACTCTCATCACATCTTCCCCTTTTTCAAAGGACAAAGCATACATCATTTTTTTTTTGTTTAGAGTTCAACAAATAACAAGGTATACAAGAAGCATACAAAAATAGTTGTGTTTAGTGTACAACAAATAACAAGTTAAAGAGAATATATATGAACAACATGAAATACAACCCTGAATTGAACATCGGGGTAGACTACCCTAGTCCACAGTGACCACGGGATTATTCTGCCCATTCTTCTGGTCACTGCTCTAACTACCGTGCTAATCCCGGTAGCGGGCTGGAAGTTTCACAACTCTTTCACTTGACGTAATTTTACATGAACTGTCCTGTGATACAGAAGAAAGTGATTGAGAGTCTGCTGGAAGCAAATAAGTATCCCAGCTGTGGACTTGCATAGGGAAAGGTATCCCTTTTAAAACGGGGGATCCCACCGGCTGTGGCTCTGAGGCATCCAGTCCCAAACTCTCAGGTACTGGCTGAAGATGTCTTCTATTTCGACGTGTGACTGTCTCTCCTTTAATAAGGACTGCATAAGATCTTGGTTCTGAAGAGCATCCTATTACCGTAGCAGGCGTCATCCATTTCTTCTCATCATCCTTCTTAACTCTGACATTTTGGCACACATTTAGCTCCTGCAAGGGCCTCACGGAGTGTTTTCTGTCATAGAAAAATTGGTAGCCCATTTTTGCCTCTTCATCCCTCCTAAGGACCTTGCCCTGAGCAACAGAGTGGGTTGGTTGGAAAACACCCATAGAGGGTAGTGTAGTGCGGATATGTCATCTTAGCATCAACTGTGCCGAGCTAAAGCCTGTGGCTTGAATGGGAGTCTCTCTATAGGCCAAGAGAGTTAGGTACTGCTCAGATTGCTTCAAAATGAACTTTGTTGTTTGAACTGCCCTTTCAGCCATTCCATTGGCCAGCGGGTAATGTGGATTTAACATAGAATGGACAAAATCATATTCACTGCTGAAGGACTTGAACTCTATGAAAGCAAACTGCATTCAGTTATCACTCACTAACTCCATTAATATGTCCCACCGGATGAACAAACTCTTGGCACAAGTGATAACGGCTTGACTGGTGATCAAATTCAAGGGTGCAATCTCCAAATACCTGGAATAGTAGTCATTTAGAACTAAGTACTTTTTCCCATGCAGTTCGCACAAATCAGCAGCTATTTTCCACAGCGGGGTAGAAATTAAGGGCTCCCTTCTCTGAGTTGGCCAGCGTTCCCGGCAAAAGGCCCATTTTTAACACGTGGCTTGCAATGTCTGAGCTGATCCCAGGCCACCATACTGCCGTAGCTGCCCTTTCTCTGCACTTTGTAATGCCCAAGTGGCCATCATAAATCCTGTTAAGATCTCCTGCCGCATGCTAACAGGAATTACAATGCGGTCTTGGAACAGCACTAACCAATGCAGCTCCGTGAGCTGCAACCTCTTTGACTGGTAAAAACTCAAAGACATCTAGGCTGCCCGGCTCTCGGGCCAGCCTTCTTTTATGTACTTAATAACTTCTTGAAGGTCTGTATCTAAATGTGTCTCCTTTCTTATTTGCTCTAGCTTTCCTGACTAAATGGATTTGGAAGCCAGAACTAAATCCACTTACACTTTCACATCTGGTTCCATTGAAGATTCTTCAGCAGCAGCCAGTGGGAGCCTAGAAAGTGTATCTGCCACTACCAGTTGTTTCCCCGGCACATGTACTGTCTGAACGTTGAACCTGAGCAGCCTCATCAGAAGTCTCTGGCATCTTAGGGGTGCTTTGTCAGTATCATAGGAGTTGATTAGAGGAACTAGCGGTTTATGGTCAGTCTCCAGACAAAATTTCTCTAAACCCACTAGGTAACGCTGGAAGCACTCACAGGCCCAAACTGAAGCCAGGCACTCTTTCTTAATTTTAGCGTATTTCAACTCAGCAGCCGTCAGTGTATGGGAACAGTAGGTGATGGGCTGTAGTTTGTTCTTATTCAGCTGCAGGAGGGCAGCCCCTAGCCCATAACTGCTCACATCAGCACTAAACACCGTCTTTTTAGAAGGGTCATAGAACCCTAACACTGGGGCACACCCCAGCAAGGACTTGAACTGTACAAAAATGTCTTCCTGTGGAGCACCCCAGACCCAGGCAACATATTTTTCAACAACTCTGTTATAGAGTGTAGTACTGTGGATTAATCTGGAAGGAACCTGCCCACATAATTCAGAAGGCCCAATATTTGTCTCAGCTCGTGTACATCAGAAGAACTTTTCATCTGTTCAGTAGCAAGGATTTTATCAGGGTACGGCTTGATGCCATCTCCATTGATGATATGCTTAAAGTAACATAACTCAGATGTTCTAAAATGGCATTTCTCTTTATTCATTTTCTGCCAAGACTCTCTAATGGTCTGCAGCACACAGCTCAATCTCTGATCATGTTCTTCCAATGTAGATCCATACACTAAAATGTTGTCCATGACGACTGCCGTGACCTCATGTTCCCTTAAGAGGGAACTCATCTCTCTTTCAAATATTTCAGGAGCAGAGGATATCCCAAAGGGGAGTCTGCAGAAGCAAAACTGACCTACTGGTGTAATAAAGGTAGTCAGTTTACGCTATTGTGGATCTAGAGGTATCTTCCAGAAGTCGCTGGAAGCATCCAATGTAGAGAAGAACTTCGCCTCAGCCAGTTTCAGAGCTATATCTTCAAGCATCGGCAGCACATATCTCTCTCTCTTCACCGCCTCATTCAAACTTTTCAAATCTAGGCAGATGCGTACCTTCCCATTTTTCTTCGCAACAGACACAATGGGGGCACACCAGTCAGTTGCTTCAAAAAGTTACTCAATAACTCCCATATTTTTCATACGCAGAAGTTCCTTTTCCACTTAAAGCATGAGTGGGAACGGAATTCTATGAGGAGTGGTAATGATGTATGGGACTGCATCACTTTTAAGCGATATTCAGACTGGACTGCAATTCAGTAGGCCCAATTCACCAAACATGTCTTTGGAAATCTCATTCACTCTGGCGACAAGGCCCAAACCACAGGCTGCTTTCCTGCTCAATAGGTTGTTAACACACTGACCTCTAATTAAGTGTACCCACATGGTGAATTTCCTCTGCTTGTACTCGCAGCTGGCAAGAAATTTCCCTGCATAATCAATATGGCCACATGGACTATGAACTTTTGTTGTAACTTTCGCCAGCTGAGGCTGTCGAGGAAGTTTTATGAATGCTGCAAGGGACATTACAGTGATGTCTGCTCCCATGTCAATCTTGAAGGCAACCTTGGCTCCCATTACAGTAAGGGTAACCCGACAATCTTCGTCTGAACCAGACCGTTCCACAACAGACCTTACAAAGGACACTTCTTAACCTTCCTGGTCACTATTCACCTGCATCTCCTTAATGTATTCAGATTTACACGCCACTTGAAAATGGCCCATTCGGATACACTTTCTACATCTTTTATCTTTAGAGGGACATATGACATTCTGATCATGGGTATGGTCACACCGCAAGCAGCGAGCCTGCTGGGCCCATCTGCTTCTGGGTCTATCTGTTGCCCTTGGTCTACCGCTCACACTGTGCCTTTCACCTGCAGCTCTCCTGAACTGCTGCACTTCATCCACAATACTCTCAAACCTCAGATCAGCACTTTGCTTTTTCACCAGTTCACTCTGGTGGGCCTTCCAAATAGTCCCAGCTAACGTTAATTTAGCCTCCAAGTGTATCTTCAGTAAAACCTCAGCATCTGCAATTCCTATGACTATTCTGTCTCTTATTTGCTCTTCTTTAGCAACACCAAACTCACAGAATTCAGCTAGTTCATACAGGCTGCGCACAAATGACTCCACAGATTCTCCCATGTTTGTGAAAACAAGCCCTCTCATGAATCACATTTCTTTTTGGGCACAAAGTAAGCACTAAGTTTGTTCATAACTCTTTCAAAGTCAAATTATTCCCCTTCCCCTTGTAATGTAAAGGCATTAAAAACTGGCTCCACATCTTTCCCCATAGAGTATAAAAGAGAATTAACTTGTACTTCACCACTCTCTTTGTCCAGCTTTAAAGCAATCCTGAAGCATTGAAACCGCTGACACCATGTGGGCCAAGCTGCAGGCTGAGAGAAATCAAAGTGCTCAGTTGGGGTAAACTTTGACATCGTTATTACTCAGGAAACAGAAGCGTAGGCAAGTACTTCTGACACCATGTATGAGATGCAGGACACAGCATAGAAGGTACAACAATATTTTATTGCAGAGCATGGAAGTAAACAGCTTGTACAACACATCTAACTTACTAACTGTGACAAAGACTATAACGGCTATAAGCCACACACCCATCTGGTGACGTCACCTCCCACTCTCATCACAATAATAATATGTATATAATAAATATCCTTATTTTTACATTAACATAAAATGATTTATTCTTTCATGATGGATAAACTTTGTACTAATCTTCAGTCTATTCTGGTCATGATTACTCCAGAAGATGGATGTCATGCATAGAAATCTTATCAGGTCTTGCAATTCCAAAGTTCTTTGCTCCTTTGAAGATTTCTCCATTCTTGTTATGCCCCTTGTGGGAGCGAGTTCAGTTGTAGGGACCTATTGTGCGGAGGTTACAGGTTCTTAAGCTAGAGATGTATGGTGTCTACGTGAGTCTCTACTTCTAGGCATAATAAAATTAGTACAAGGTACTGAGATTAAAGGTACAGGGTTTATTAAAAAGATACAGATAAATGCAGTCTGGATGTAAGGCAAGAGTCTCTATGCTAGGTGGAGTGCTGAACACCGCAGCTTTCAGGACAAGTGTAAATAGAGCAGCCAAGGTTAACCCCTGCAGTGATGTAGACAGGATAAAAGTCGCAGGCAGGAATCAAGCGAACGTACCTAGGACAGTCTTTAGAGAATATCTGTAAACTAGCCAGGGTCAGATGTCAGGAAATCAGTCCAAAGCAAAGCCACAGCGCCAAAGGGATAATCCAGTAGGGAAGTTACAAATGAAGCAAAGGTTAGACACCAGGAAATACAACAGATCAGCAGACAAGGAATCTGGAACAGAGGCTCAGACAGAGAAGAACTCTTAATTTTAGGGTCCAGAACTCACAGCAAACCTGCTATAAATAGCATACTGCTGATTACATGATTAGCAACAGCTGCCAGGCAGTTGGAACCAGGTCTGCAATCAACATATCAAAGAAACCTCAGCCTGTATACAAGCCAGCTTGTGGCAAAGAAGTTAGACAACATGATGGGAAACAGCAGCAGCAAACAGAGAACCAGGTCCCAGGTTCAAGTCTGGGCATGGCCATGACAGTACCCCTCCTCAAGGACGCCTTCTGGGTGGCCTTAGATTCTTCATATACTTGAAGGTCTTCTGTCCTGACCAGAGGCAGGAACACAATCAGGGGGTATTCTTTTGGTTGAAGGGCCCTTATGAAGAAGATTCTGTTAGAGAGCTGCAATGATGGTGCCCTAAAATTTGGATAGATTATTAGTCTGGAGTGATTAGACAGATTATCAGTTCCCCAGCTCCAGACTGCAGTTTTTGGCTCTGTCTCATCTGAGTCTGAATCTTCATAAATTGTGGTGAACCCATCTGTAACCTCCTCCTCATTGCCAGAGGATACTGTGGGTAGTAAGGTTCCAACTAGGACTGGTGTTACTGACTTCCCAGGTTTCTTTAAGGTCACTGAAACAGAAGAATTGGACTCCTGCTGGTGACTTGATGTACCAGAATCATGCTGGGGAGAGAGTAAAGGGAAAAGTAAAGTCAGATTTGATGACAGTAGTGCTACTTGCATTTGGAAGTTGTTGCACCATGAATGTATTTATCTGGATTCCTGCAATTTTTGTTGCTGGATTTGTGGTATTATTGCCAGCAGCCACTACAGCAGACGAAGCAGGACTAGGAGCTGGGGACTCTTGAGCTGATCTCTTAGGAGTTCTCACTAGACAGTTGGAGATCACATGACTGGAGTCCCCACAGTAAAAACATAACAAAAAAGTTATCCTTCTGGCCATTTCATGAGTTGAAAGAGTGGTTGATAAGTATTTAGCATTCTCAATATGTACAGGTTGTGGTATCCTCCTTTGGAATGGTTAGGCTGCAGTCTTTGGGGTAGTAGACACAGGAGCAGGAGAGCCCAATCCAGACTTTTTTTTATTCATGAAGATTTTAAGGCTATCCTGTAAAACCTGGAACCCTTCACTAAAAGCTGGGTAAGTGACTTCAAAGTATCTGGACAAAATTCTCTCTGACACTTTGGTTAAAAAAATGGATCACCTCTGCAAGCTCCGAGGTATGACCATGACATTCTCTCATGCTTCTCATATGAGCAGGTTCAGGTGTTGGGAGCTGTTGTGTGGAGGTGACAGGTTCTGGAGCTAGAGATGTATGGTGTCTATGTAAGTCTCTCCTTCTAGACATAATGAGATTAAAGGTACAGGGTTTATTAAACAGATGCAGATAAATGCAGATAAATGCAGATAAATGCTGACAGGCAGGACACAAAGGCAAAAAGCACCATATAGACAAATGACTCAGTACTGATAAACTCTGAACTGGTAGTCAGGATGCGTAGACAGATGGTACAGGAAGAGATTCAGGAATGCAGAAATAAGAAATACAGATGCAGACAGGACTTTCAAATAATTGTCAAACAGGATACTTGAGTATGCTGCAACAAGGAGTGATGAACACCACAGCTTCAAGGACAAGTGTTAATAGAGCAGCCAAGGTTAATACTTGAGGTGCTGTAGACAGGATACAAGATGCAGACAGGAAACAGATGATTGGCAATCAGAATACTTGAGTATGTTGCAACAAGGAGTGCTGAACACCACAGCTTCCAGAATAAGTGTTAATAGAGTTGTCAAGGTTATCACTTGCAGTGCTATAGACAGGATACAAGATGCAGGAAGTAAACAAGCAAAGAACCTTGGACAGTCCTTAGAAACAGCAGCAGCAAAAAGAGAACCAGGTCCTAGGTTCAAGTTGGGGCACAGCTATGACAGTTCTTCAGTGAATATTCTATAAATACAATGACACAGGAATTAATGATACTGAAGAGAATGGAGGCACTGTTTCAATCTGGAAAATCTAAAGAAGAGACAAGATTCCTTATGCAAATGTTACAAATCTTTTAATATATATAAATTGTGATGTTCACGATCTTCTAGGCTTCAATTGACAAGTGTTTCTGATTAGTATGATTTCTTAAAATTCAACTTTAGAAGCTTCTAAAATTATTTATGTCTACACAAATATTCATCTTTATGCGACATATGATATGTTGAAGGTAGAATTCATGTGGACAAATACATAAAAAAATGTAAAGGTACAGTAAACACCGTGAAATTTGCATACAACATGTTTATTTATGCATAATGAAACTACTTTGCAATGTATTTACTTAATTTATTTTGTCCCCTTTTCATTTAAGTTAGCTCTGAAAAATGAGCAATTTTTAATACTCAGAACTTGAAATGCACCCTGCTGACTTATCAAGACTAATCCTGCTAGTTATCTGTCCCTAATTGGCTTTAACTGATAGCAACTGCAAATAAATGTATTTTATACTAACTTTAAGCCTGGTTGTCTGCCGACTAAAGCCCTGATTGGTTCCTCCAAATAAGGTAAATGGTGGGTGGAGTTAAAAAATAATTGCAGAAAAAAAGGATGTTAATTTGTTGTAAAAACATTAAGACTTGAGGTTATTCTTTAGCAACACAACATAATGTTTTTGTAATTGCAAGGTGTTTACTGTCCCATATTGCTGGGATTATCATATTGGTAAGTTTGTATTGTTTTAAGTTTCTTGGCCCACATAAACTGTCATTAAAATATGTTCCCAGAAATTTAAAAAAACAGATACAATGGGGCATATTTATCAAGCTCCTTATGGAGCTTGATGCCCCGTGTTTCTGGCGAGCCTTCAGGCTCACCAGAAACACAAGTTATGAAGCAGCGGTCTCAAGACCGCTGCTTCATAACCTGTCCGCCTGCTCTGAGGCGGCGGACAGACATCGCCAGAAATCAACCAGATCCAATACGATCTGTTGATTGAAACCCCCTGCTAGTGGCCGATTGGCCACAAATCTTCAGGGGGTGGCGTTGCACCAGCAGTTCACAAGAACTGGTGCATTTATCGATGTGCAGCGGACATGATCCGCAATATCGGATCATGTCTGCTTGCACTTTCTTAAAGAGGCCCCCATGTGTCTTAGTAAATAATAAATGGTTTTAGTACTAGTTTTGCAATGTTTCTTAGGGGTCAATTTATTAATGTGCGAGGAAACATGATACGATGTAGTGTATCATGTGCACTTCACACCGATAAATGCCAACAGCATACGCCCCCTGCGGGGGTGTAAATCAATCCAATTGTATTCGATCGGGTTGATTTCTGTCAGCTGCCTCAGAGCAGGCAGACAGGTTATAGAGCAGCAGTCTTTAGACCGCTGCTTTATAATAACTGTTTCCGGTGAGCCTGAAGACTTGCCAGAAACACGGGGCATCAAGCTCCATACAGAACTTGATAAATTTACCCCATTAGCCTTTATTCTGTAAGCAATTTTCTTTGTATTTTGTGTTGTAACTATCTGCATGCAATCAGTGACTGATTAATAAGTAAATAAATAAACAATCCAATTAACAAGTAAATAAAGAAATACAAAGTACAGGTGTCAAAAACAAAGCCCTTCAAGATGCAGCAAACCAACATTTATGTGTTGCCAAAACCAACAACAATCTGCAAGTGTAGCAGCCGTAGAGAGGAATTCAAGGTTATCCCGTGGGAGTTATTTAAGGAAGATTTTTTTTCTACTCTTGCAATAATACACAGAACCATAGATCTTAATTATTTGGTGTGGATTGTCATTTGTAGCTGTAGCTTGCAACTATAGAAGATGTATATCAACTCTCCATCAAGTTCTTTCAGTGTGTAGTTGCTGACTTAATAGTACTTTATACATTTTTTTTTCTTCATTTACTGTATGCTTAGACAATTTGAATGTTCCCACTTTATTGAAAAGTTTGCATGTTCAGAGAATATCTGTCATCTTGACAACCACCAACAGTGAGAGAAAACGTTACTATTTTACACAATGTACAGATTTCATATATTCTTTCTCCTTTTTTTTAAAGAACACTTTTTGTTGTCTGTGCTGACTTGGCATACGCTGAGTATAGCATTGTTTCGAAATCCTTTTGCTGCTAACCTTCATCATGAAAAAAGGTCAACTAGAAAATTAGAGCCACAGGAGTCTATGGAGGTTCAGAAATTATTGCAAATGCAGTAGAAGGCTTTTGTAAAGAGGCTTGAAATAGCAGCTGTTTTGACTGCCCTGATTTCTCCATTAAAACTATATCTCATTCACACACCTACAAGACTCATTTTTTATTAAAAATTGTATTATTATATATAACTGTTACCTCCACCACCTAAGGGCACTCTAATAACTCAGCAAACAGGTCTTAGCTATTAGTAATAAACATAAGTAGAGTTCAACACTTTTTAAACTTTAATATCATCTTTATATTTGTGCAAGTCATTAAGGAGTATCTGCTAAACTCCAATACTCCAAACTGTTCCACATAAGCAAGTATGTGACAACACAACAAATAAAAAAAGGGAAAAATCTTTATTGAGGCCTACCAAAATGTGATACATAAAATTAGCATAAAATTAGTGGACTTGAATGAAGAAAAGTTGTTTTATCATCTCTATTTTGTGAGTACTTTCCATTTAGTATCTAAGACCTAGATTTGGAGTTTGGCGGTAGCCGTGAAAACCAGCGTTAGAGGCTCCTAATGCTGGTTTTAGGCTACCGCCGGTATTTAGAGTCACTCAAAATAGGGTCTAACGCTCACTTTTCAGCCGCGACTTTTCCATACCGCAGATCCCCTTACGTCAATTGCGTATCCTATCTTTTCAATGGGATCTTCCTAACTCCGGTATTTAGAGTCGTGTCTGAAGTGAGCGTTAGACATCTAACGACAAAACTCCAGCCGCAGGAAAAAAGTCAGTAGTTAAGAGCTTTCTGGGCTAACGCCGGTTTAAAAAGCTCTTAACTACTGTGCTCTAAAGTACACTAACACCCATAAACTACCTATGTACCCCTAAACCGAGGTCCCCCCACATCACCGACACTCAATTAATTTTTTTTAACCCCTAATCTGCCGACCGCCACCTACGTTATCCTTATGTACCCCTAATCTGCTGCCCCTAACACCGCCGACCCCTGTATTATATTTATTAACCCCTAATCTGCCCCCCACAACGTCGCCGCCAGCTACCTACACTTATTAACCCCTAATCTGCCGTCCGCACGCCGCCGCCAGCTACATTATCCCTAATCTGCTGCCCCTAACACCGCCGACCCCTATATTATATTTATTAACCCCTAATCTGCCCCCCACAACGTCGCCTCCACCTGCCTACACTTATTAACCCCTAATCTGCCGAGCGGACCTGAGCGCTACTATAATAAAGTTATTAACCCCTAATCCGCCTCACTAACCCTATAATAAATAGTATTAACCCCTAATCTGCCCTCCCTAACATCGCCGACACCTAACTTCAATTATTAACCCCTAATCTGCCGACCGGTGCTCACCGCTATTCTAATAAATGTATTAACCCCTAAAGCTAAGTCTAACCCTAACACTAACACCCCCCTAAGTTAAATATAATTTAAATCTAACGAAATTAATTAACTCTTATTAAATAAATTATTCCTATTTAAAGCTAAATACTTACCTGTAAAATAAATCCTAATATAGCTACAATATAAATTATAATTATATTATAGCTATTTTAGGATTTATATTTATTTTACAGGTAACTTTGTATTTATTTTAACCAGGTACAATAGCTATTAAATAGTTAAGAACTATTTAATAGCTAAAATAGTTAAAATAATTACAAATTTACCTGTAAAAGAAATCCTAACCTAAGTTACAAATAAACCTAACACTACACTATCAATAAATTAATTAAATAAACTACCTACAATTACCTACAATTAACCTAACACTACACTATCAATAAATTAATTAAATACAATTGCTACAAATAAATACAATTAAATAAACTAGCTAAAGTACAAAAAATAAAAAAGAACTAAGTTACAAAAAATAAAAAAATATTTACAAATATAATAAAAATATTACAACAATTTTAAACTAATTAAACCTACTCTAAGCCCCCTAATAAAATAACAAAGCCCCCCAAAATAAAAAAATGCCATACCCTATTCTAAATTACTACAGTTCAAAGCTCTTTTACCTTACCAGCCCTGAACAGGGCCCTTTGCGGGGCATGCCCCAAGAAATACAGCTCTTTTGCCTGTAAAAAAAAACATACAATACCCAAGCCCCCCAACATTACAACCCACCACCCACATACCCCTAATCTAACCCAAACCCCCCTTAAATAAACCTAACACTAAGCCCCTGAAGATCATCCTACCTTGTCTTCACCATACCAGGTTCACCGATCGGTCCAGAAGAGCTCCTCCGATGTCCTGATCCAAGCCCAAGCGGGGGGCTGAAGAGGTCCATGATCCGGCTGAAGTCTTCATCCAAGCGGGGCAGAAGAGTTCTTCCATCCGATTGAAGTCTTCATCCAAGCGGCATCCATCCGGAGCGAAGCGGCAGCATCCTGAAGACCTCCACCGCGGAACATCCATCCTGGCCGACGACTGAACGACGAATGACGGTTCCTTTAAATGACGTCATCCAAGATGGCGTCCCTCGAATTCCGATTGGCTGATAGGATTCTATCAGCCAATCGGAATTAAGGTAGGAATATTATGATTGGCGGATGGAATCAGCCAATCAGAATCAAGTTCAATCCGATTGGCTGATCCAATCAGCCAATCAGATTGAGCTCGCATTCTATTGGCTGTTCCGATCAGCCAATAGAATGCGAGCTCAATCTGATTGGCTGATTGGATCAGCCAATCGGATTGAACCTGATTCTGATTGGCTGATTCCATCAGCCAATCAGAATATTCCTACCTTAATTCCGATTGGCTGATAGAATCCTATCAGCCAATCGGAATTTGAGGGACGCCATCTTGGATGACATCATTTAAAGGAACCGTCATTCGTCGTTCAGTCGAGTTATTAGGGGTTAATAAATATAATATAGGGGTCGGCGATGTTAGGGCAGCAGATTAGGGGTACATAGGGATAATGTAAGTAGCGGCGGTTTACGGAGCGGCAGATTAGGGGTTAATAATAATATGCAGGGGTCAGCGATAGCAGGGGCGGCAGAATAGGGGTTAATAAGTGTAAGGTTAGGGGTGTTTAGACTCGGGGTACATGTTAGAGTGTTAAGTGCAGACGTCGGAAGGGTTACCGCATAGCAAACAATGGGGCTGCGTTAGGAGCTGAACGCGGCTTTTTTGCAGGTGTTAGGTTTTTTTTCAGCTCAAACAGCCCCATTGTTTCCTATGGGAGAATCGTGCACGAGCACTTTTTTGAGGCTGGCCGCGTCCGTAAGCAACTCTGGTATCGAGAGTTGAAGCTGCGTTAAAAATGCTCTACGCTCCTTTTTTGGAGCCTAACGCAGCCTTTATGCGGCCAGTAAAACGCAGGCATTAGTTTTTCGGGTCGTTACGGACAAAACTCCAAATCTATTATTGAATGAAGACCTTATTGCACTATGTTGAGCTCATTGTTTCTTTGAGGTGGTGTTAATGAAGAAGCTGATTAAGTTATTGGAAACACAGAGATAACCAGCGTAACAGCATGAACCCCCTGGGAGACACCTCAGTCTACACAATCTTGAGAATACGGTGGAGGAACATTGTGCCTGGCAGCAATCTCTTGTGAAGAGAACAGTTTAAAATGACGTCTTTTATATCATTATCTAGGGTCAGTAATTAAAAAAACAATTTTTGCAATAGAAGAGCTCTTCAGCAATATGATCAGAAAACACTAAATATATTATACATTAATGTGTTACGGCATTTTATTATGGCACACAGACTTGTTTTTAACCTCTGCCAGTGTATACTCTGCAAATAAATAAAAATTGATTGGGGGTTTGACTGTTTTAATCAACTCACAGGACAAACTTAGGTGCATGCCCAAATAGGCTATCTATAATTTGCACCAGTAAAAACAATAAATAAAATATAAAAATAACAATTCTAAAAATATTATATTATTTATTAATACAATCAATAAAATGGTATATAGCCACTGAAGTGCTATAGTATATCTTATTGAAAACATACAGTATAAATGTATCATTTAAAGTAGTCTTCACAGTTAATATAAAGTAAAACAGACTCTAATAAAACCTAGATCAATTCACAATTAGGGCTATATTATGAGTGGCGCGCTAACTGTTGTACACAAGCGAAATGGATTCTATTGTGGCTCTTTGCATGCGTCGGAAATAGTGCAAGTATTTTAGATTGATAGTAAACGAGTTCACTTGAGCACAATTGAATTTTTTTGTTACGCTTGTTTTGATGTTGTACAAAACACATCAAAAATACATTGTGCAGTACAGTTACATTCATAACAACACTGTCTAATAAAATACTTTTAAACAAAATATTGTATAAAAAAGTTATAAGGGCTCAAAGATTGCCGGTGTTAGAAAAAAAAGCTGACAAAGGGATTTTACATTGACATACATACACATACATTACATACATACACATACATTACATACATACACATACATTACATACATACACACATACTGATTGGTGGCTGCACATATATGCATCTTTTAATGGCTTTCAGCTAATTCCCAGTACTGAGTTGCTGCTCCTTCATCAAAGAATAGCAAAATAATGAAGCAAGAAACATATTTAAAATAAATCTAAATTAAAATTTACAATTATTAACTAAATAATACCAATTTAAAAGTAAATACATACTTACCTGTAAAATAAAACCTATTTGATTTGAACAGCCAATAGGATTTTAGCAGCTCTCATTCTATTGGCTGATTCAAATTTTTCAGCCAATAGGAAATCAAGGGACGCCATCTTGAATCACTTACCTTTCATTGAAGATTCAGTGTACGGCGGCGACCGTATGAAGAGAATGCTCCATGCTGGATGTCTTCAGTATAGACCTGCTCCACGCTGCCGGGATCAAAATAGAAGTTGCCGCCTGAATGAAGATTGAAGAAGCCGTCTGGCTGAAGACTTCTCGCCGCTTGGAAGAGGACTTCACTGCCGGGATGAAGATTAAAGAGGCCGCCTGGATGAAGACTTCTCGAAACCTGGATGAATATCGTTCAAGCGGGATTTCAAAAACTGTAAGTGGATCTTCGAGGTTAGTGATAGTTTGTTTCATTTTTTTTTGGTGGGTTTTACTTTTGTTTAGCTTTTGGGCATGTAAAAGAGCTAAAGGCCCATTTAAGGGCAATGCCCATCCAAATGCCCTTTTCAGGGCAATGGGTAGCTTAGGTTTTTTTTAGTGTTAGTTTTTTTTATTTTGGGGGGTTGGTTGGGTGGTGTGTTTTACTGTTGGGGGGTCTTTGTATTTTTTTTCAAGGAAAAGAGCTAATATCTTTGGGGCAATGCCGCACAAAAGGCCCTTTTAAGGGTTATTGGTAGTTTATTGTATGCTGGTTTTTTTTTATTTTGGGTGGGCATTTTATTTTGATAGGGCTATTAGATTAGGTGTAATTCTTTTTTATTTTTGATAATTTTGTATGTTATTTTTTGTAATTTAGTCTTTTTTATTTTTTATATTTAGATAGTTTGTAATTTTTAGAGTAGTGTTAGGATTTTTGTAATGTGTATTTTAGTTTAATTTAATTGTTAGCTAGTTTAACTGTCAGCCGCTCTGGAATCAATCCGGGATGTAACCCAACTGCTAGCGTGAACTGAAAGCACACGCTAGCACACTGAGAAATATCCAGGACGTGACCCACTCAGGAAGCAGATTAGAAGATAACAAAAATGAATATTGTTCCAGAATGCAGGAAAGCCACAAAGGATAAAACGTCCCTTTAAGTAGTACAAAGAACAAAAAGGAAATGCTCTTACTTGAAGCTTCTGAAAAAGGTCCTCTTTAGCAGGCTTGTAAAACAAAGGAAAAGTTCTCTTTTGCAGCTTGTAAAAGTAAAAGTTCCTTTTAAGCAGGTGTATAACAAACAGAAAGGTAAAGTTCTCTTTTGCAGCTTGTAAAAGTAAATGTCCCTTTTAAGCAGGTGTATAACAAACAGAAAGGCAAAGTTCTCTTTTGCAGCTTGTAAAAGTAAATGTCCCCTTTTTAACAGGTTTAGAACAAACAGAATAGCACAGTTTCTTGTACAGCTTGTAAAAGTATAATGTCCCTTTAAGCAGGTTTATAACAAACAGAAAGGCAAAGTTCTCTTTTGCAGCTTGTAAAAGTAAATGTCCCTTTTAAGCAGGTGTATAACAAACAGTAAGGCAAAGTTCTCTTTTGCAGCTTGTAAAAGTAAAATGTCCCTTTAAGCAGGTTTTGTTTATCAAAGAAAAGGTTTAAAGGTAAAGGCACAAGCAAGGTCAGGCAGGCAGAAGTCGGCATCCAAATATCAGCAAAAGGTATAGGCAAAAGACAAGGTCAGGCAAGCAGAAGTCGGCATCCAAGTATCAGCAAAAGGGTAAAAGCTACAGGCAAGGTCAGGCAGGCAGAAGTCAATATCCAAATATCAGCAAGTAGGGATTAGGCAAGAGGCTTGGTCAGGCAGGCAGAAGTCGGTACACAAAAGAACAAAATTGATATGGTACTCACAATCCAGGGAAACAAACAAACGGGCCCAGATTCAGATCTCCCGCCGTGATTTAAAGGGCAGGAGCGTAACCGTCATCAGAGGGGTGTGAGAGAAAGCGTCATGTTGCTAAGCAACATGACGTCAGACACACAGAGAAGTTCCGGGAGCCGCGGCGACACGGCGATGAACGGAAGCAATCATGACATTAACTTTAGTTTAATAGTTATATTAGTTTAAACTTAGTTTATTTAATTTGACAGGTAATTTTAATTTAATTTAAGATAGGGAAATTGTAATTTTAATATAAAGTTAGGGGGCGTTAGGTTTAGGGGTTACTAGTTTAATTTAGTTTATTGCGATGTGGGGGGATCTTTAGGTTTAGGGGTTAATAGTTTACCTTAGTATATTTAGTTGTGGGGGGCTTGCAGTTTAGGGGTTAATAGGTTTATTATAGTGGCGGAAGTGTAGGCCTTAATAACTTTAGTATGGTGGGGGTGATGTTGGCGGATGGCAGATTAGGGGTTAATTATATTAAAATAGTGTTTACTATGCGGGAGGTCAGTGTTTTATGGGTTAATAAGTTTATTATAGTGGTGACGATGCCGGGGAGCAGCGGAATGGGTTTAATAATTTGTTTTAGTTGTGGTGATGTCGGGAGAGGGAGATTAGGGGTTAATAAGCTTAATATAGTGTTTGTGATGCGGGAGGGCCTCGGTTAAGGGGTTAAGAGGTAGTTTATGGGTGTTTGGTGTACTTTGTAACAGTTTAGTTATGAGTTTTATGTTACAGATTTGTAACGTAACACTCATAACTACATACTTTAGATGGCGTTACGGATCTTGACGTTTTAGGCTATAAAGCCGTTTTTTTAGCTAGAACGCAAAACTCATAATACCAGTGCTATGGGAATCCCATGAAAAAATGAAATTTTTATGAGTGCGGTACTGACGTTGCGTTACAGGCTAAAAGGCTTGCGGTACACCTATACCGACAAGACTTGTAATGAAGTGTTTATATGTGTTTACATGTATGTATGTGTGCACATATAAACACATAAATGCACATGTAGACATGTACACATTTAGAAATATATATATACACACACACACTGGAGCCCCTCTCAGTCAAACACCTTATCATATACCATATCATTTTTTATCAATATAAATGTAATATATTTATTAAAAATATATATATATATTATACACTATATTTGTCAGAAGGGAGTCTGCTCTTTTTCATGGAGCTGAATAAAAATGAGCATAATATTGCTTAAAGAGAGAAACAATATAAGGATCACAATTACTTTACACTTACTCTAATAGAGGACATTCTTACCTTGTATGTTGGTGTATTTTCTGTTTTAATTCTATGAAATAATCTAATAGCACTGGTTCACTAATAGTATATACAGGGAGTGCAGAATTATTAGGCAAGTTGTATTTTTGAGGATTAATTTTATTATTGAACAACAACCATGTTCTCAATGAACCCAAAAAACTCATTAATATCAAAGCTGAATAGTTTTGGAAGTAGTTTTTAGTTTGTTTTTAGTTATAGCTATTTTAGGGGGATATCTGTGTGTGCAGGTGACTATTACTGTGCATAATTATTAGGCAACTTAACAAAAAACAAATATATACCCATTTCAATTATTTATTTTTACCAGTGAAACCAATATAACATCTCAACATTCACAAATATACATTTCTGACATTCAAAAACAAAACAAAAACAAATCAGTGACCAATATAGCCACCTTTCTTTGCAAGGACACTCAAAAGCCTGCCATCCATGGATTCTGTCAGTGTTTTGATCTGTTCACCATCAACATTGCGTGCAGCAGCAACCACAGCCTCCCAGACACTGTTCAGAGAGGTGTACTGTTTTCCCTCCTTGTAAATCTCACATTTGATGATGGACCACAGGTTCTCAATGGGGTTCAGATCAGGTGAACAAGGAGGCCATGTCATTAGATTTTCTTCTTTTATACCCTTTCTTGCCAGCCACGCTGTGGAGTACTTGGACGCGTGTGATGGAGCATTGTCCTGCATGAAAATCATGTTTTTCTTGAAGGATGCAGACTTCTTCCTGTACCACTGCTTGAAGAAGGTGTCTTCCAGAAACTGGCAGTAGGACTGGGAGTTGAGCTTGACTCCATCCTCAAACTTAAAAGGCCCCACAAGCTCATCTTTGATGATACCAGCCCAAACCAGTACTCCACCTCCACCTTGCTGGCGTCTGAGTCGGACTGGAGCTCTCTGCCCTTTACCAATCCAGCCACGGGCCCATCCATCTGGCCCATCAAGACTCACTCTCATTTCATCAGTCCATAAAACCTTAGAAAAATCAGTCTTGAGATATTTCTTGGCCCAGTCTTGACGTTTCAGCTTGTGTGTCTTGTTCAGTGGTGGTCGTCTTTCAGCCTTTCTTACCTTGGCCATGTCTCTGAGTATTGCACACCTTGTGCATTTGGGCACTCCAGTGATGTTGCAGCTCTGAAATATGGTCAAACTGGTGGCAAGTGGCATCTTGGCAGCTGCACGCTTGACTTTTCTCAGTTCATGGGCAGTTATTTTGCGCCTTGGTTTTTCCACACGCTTCTTGCGACCCTGTTGACTATTTTGAATGAAACGCTTGATTGCTCGATGATCACGCTTCAAAAGCTTTGCAATTTTAAGAGTGCTGCATCCCTCTGCAAGATATCTCACTATTTTTGACTTTTCTGAGCCTGTCAAGTCCTTCTTTTGACCCATTTTGCCAAAGGAAAGGAAGTTGCCTAATAATTATGCACACCTGATATAGGGTGTTGATGTCATTAGACCACACCCCTTCTCATTACAGAGAAACACATCACCTAATATGCTTAATTGGTAGTAGGCTTTCGAGCCTATACAGCTTGGAGTAAGACAACATGCATAAAGAGGATGATGTGGTCAAAATACTCATTTGCCTAATAATTCTGCACTCCCTGTATGTTCTAAGTGGAATGTATCATTTATTCAAATAATGTGAAAATTTATATTGTATCTTTTTCTAAGTGTTTGACTGCAGTGTTTAGAGAAATGTTACTTTTATTATCATAGCATTTTATGTTTAAATTGTTTTTTTGTTTTTTTTTAAATATGTTTTTATTTATTTTCAATTTCAGACAAACAGGACATCATAAACATTTATGAATACAGGACCAAAATGGATGTAAATTATTATACAGCATTTCTAACATTAAGTCACTTAAAACATGTTCAAATCATGACGGTAAGACAGGATTATGACCCTAGCTCATGAACACCCAGGACCCCCTCGTCCAGCTCCCTATCTGATAACGTAAACAAGAACTTTACGAGTTATTTCTTAATCTATATTTATATGATTCCCACAGAAATAACATGTCCTCATATAAGTCCATCTTTCCACCTTTAAGGTAGTAAAATCTTTCAAGTATGAGGTCTGCATCTACCAATGCAGACCACTCATTAATATTTGGGATTGTAGGTGTCTTCCAGTTTCTAGGTATCATTTGTTTAGCTACATTGATCATTATTAGGAATAATTGCCTTCTAATCTTGCATGAGATTTGAGAAATGTCGGATAGATAAATTATTTCTAGGTTTGGGATCAGTTGTGTGTGTAATACCGCGTTAATTTCTACAAAGATTTTTCCCCAAAAAACATTTCCACCAGATATGGCTCATATTACCAATCTGGTCCCCGCATCTCCAGCATATGTTGGAGCATTTTTTGAATATATAATTTATTTTTGCAGGGATTAGATACCACCTCATGAATATTTTGATATTAGTTTCTTTGGCTTTGGAAGAATGGGCAGACTTTGGTAAGCTTCTGAATCTACGGTACCAAACTTTGGGTGAAGTATTAGTTCCCATTTCCTTGTCCCAGCTTTTTGTATAAGTTGGAAGGTTGGGAACCTATTATTTATGACTATTTTATATAGAGTAGATATGGACTTCAGGGATTTCCCACCAAACATGCAAGCCTGTTCAAATTGCGTTGGCTGTCTAATAAAATCTGACTTATTTCTGTGTGAGTATATAAAATGTCTGGTTTGATGGTATCGAAACCAGGAGGAAAAAAATGGTATTCCCAAATCATTGAGTTGTTGTTTAGTTTTTAACTTGCCTTTTTCTGTGATCATGAAGATGGGGATTCTAGAGATAGGGGTGTTATCAATATGTATATGTTCGTTGAGACCTGGAGGGAAGTCTGTATTTAGTAGTAATTTCGTGAGGGGTGAAAATTTGGTAGAGATATTTTTGTAAGTTTTAAGTATGTTTCGCCAATCTTTCCAAGTTTCGTTTGTGGTGGATATTTTGGAGATAACCGATTGCTTTAATGATGGGATATCCCAACAACAGCTACCCAAGTTCTCTTCCGCTGCCAGAAAGTTTTCTACTTGCACCCAACTTTTAGAATTTGTTTCATTGAAACCGCACCACTCTGCTACTCTCTGGAGAGAGACTGATAGTTTATACGAATGAAGGTGTGGGATTCCCAATCCCCCCCTATCTGAGAACCTGAAAACTGTACTATTGATACGAGGAATCTTTTGACCCCACACATAGTTGTTAATGATTTTCTGTAGGACATCTAAGTCCTTTGATATATTGTGTATGGGGACCGTCTGCAAAATATACAAAACTTTGGGTAAAAGTACCATTTTTGTAGCTTGGATACGCCCTAACCAGGAAATGTTCTTTAGAGACCAGGATGACGTCAATGACGAAAATTCACTGATCAGCCCCCCATAGTTAAGTAAGCGTGTTTTTTTGTAACTCAGGGGAAAGAAATATACCTAGGTATTTTAGGCATTTTGGTTGAACTTTCAGAGGACAACTAGATCTGATGGATTCCAGGGTTTGAGGGGAGATATTCACCGGTAAGAACTCTGATTTTGACAAGTTAACTAGGAAGTTAGAGACATCCCCAAATATGGATATCTCCTGCATTGCGTGGGAGATGGAGTTTAATGGGTCTGACAGGGTTAAAAGCAGGTCATCTGCAAATATTGCTAGCTTGTGCGATCTTGCTCCTATGTCAATACCCTGTACATTAGGGTTTGCTCTAAGCCTAGTGGCCAGTGGTTCCATCGATAAAATAAACAACAAAGGGGATAAGGGACATCCCTGTCTAGACCCATTTCTTATTTCGAATGGCTCTGACAAAGTGCCATTTACTTTTACCTGGGCCGTAGGGTTAGAGTATAGTGCTAGGATTTTCTGTATAAAGGAGATGGGGAAACCAAATCGTTGTAGTGTCCAGTCAAGGTACGTCCAGTCAAGTCTGTCAAATGCCTTTTCAGCGTCAGTCGAGAAATATGGAAGGAGATTTTGTTTTGACTACGTATTCAATTAGGTTAAGAACTTTGACAGTATTGTCCTTGGCCTCCCTGTTAGGTAGTTTAAATTGTTTTTATTATTAAAGAAGGCAATAAATATGAACAACTGACAACATAATTGAACAAAAAAAATGCATGAATATAATGACAAGACAATTCAGTGACTGGTTGCCTCGTACAGCAACAAATCTAACAGTCACCGAACTTACAGTGCTTATATATCACCTAACATCCCCATGCAATATATGATCTTAGATCAAACATGTCTCGTTATAGGGATTTAGGTCCTCTCGCCTTCTTCTTATTTTTGTAAACTTATAAGAGAGAGGGATAAAGAAAAGACAAAGAGGAGGAGAAGAAATGAGGAAGGAGAGAGAAAGAAAGAAAAAAGCTATAACTTATGTTAACCATTAATTGTGGACATCATAGTAGTCAAAAATCATGAACTTTAACTTTTGGTGATTTGGTTGTTAGTTAAGTGTCTGAGAGTGGGTAGACAATCAAGTTGGTGAAAAATTTAAACCATTTCTGTAGATCCAATAGAACCAAATTTCATTATTAGTTTTTTTGGTACCCAGAGACCAAGCTGCTTAATCATACATATTATATGTGTACTGTATTTTGCATTTGATTTCCTGCCATGTCGGTGTACCTGTTTTCCAATATTTTGCAATGCTCGTTCTCACCACCGTGCATAGGATTCTGATGAAAGTGTTAATCGGCCTATTGTATTTAGGTATATATTCGTGAAGTAGTGCTTGAGCCATGCTTATCTGTACCTGTTCATCTAAAAGGTGGCTTACAAGGGATGACAAAGATTTCCATAAGGTCTGGACCTCAGTGCAGTCCCAAACCATATGTCGGAAGTTGCCCAGCTTCCCGCATCCTTTATAACATAACCTTGAGCTAGTTTGTGACATATGTGACATCCTAAGGGGCATTAGGTACCACCTAAACATTGTCTTCAGGGTATTTTCTCTTAAATCCGCACTCAACAAGCCTCTAGTAGCTGCTACGAAAGTCATGTACCAAGTGTCTGGTTCTAGCCTAATCTCTAGATCTGTTTCCCATTTAAGCATGAGCGGTGTTTTAATCATAGTGTTTGGTGTTTGTATTTCTAAATATATTCTGGAGATAGAATGCTTTGGTCTGGTTGGAGATCTACATATATATTCTAGGATGGATTTACCTCTAGGTTGGGTCGATTGTAGAAATGTATGTACGGATGATGTTAATTGGAGATATAGATACCAAGGAACTGTGACAGGATATAATTTGTCGTTTAGTTGGGCTTGGGTCATCATTTTGTTTTGTATTAAAAGGTCTGCCACACAATACAATCCCTTGTTCTCCCACTTATTGATTTCTCTTTGTGAGTCCTCATTTAAGAGGTATCTGATGGGTCGCAGTATTGAGTCTCTGGGGCACATCCCCTTTTTATATGCTAGTTCTGACCATATATGTTGGGTGGTATCAGTTGTGATTGGTTGTGTTTGTTTTGTCTATCGAATGCCGCCCTTGGGGTCCCACAATATCCCATACAAACCCCTCCTGCCTCCCATATCTGATTCTAGGTGTACCCAAAGGGCCTCCTCCCTAGCTCTAAGTATTAGTGTGTCCTGGGCGAGTACCCCCAAGCCTCCTAAATTTCTATGTTTAGTCATGGTCCGTCCTGCTATCCTGGTCAGTTTTTTACCACGGATAAATGCCAGGACCTCCGCCTGAAGTTTCTCTAGGTCTGGGCGTATAATGCGTATGGGTAGGGCTCTAAAGAGGTAGAGCAGGTGGGGGAAGACAGTCATCTTTACCGCTGACATCCTCCCCCCCCCAGGAGAAGTTATATTGTCTCCAATTTTGAAGATCTTTTCTAATGGATTTGTATAGGGGCAAATAGTTGGCTTTATATAGATCCTGTGTCTGAGCTGTCACTCCCACCCCAGGTATTTCATAGAATGTTTAGATTCTCTTAGTTCGAAGTTTATTTCTATTAATTTCTTCGTATGTGGAGGGATACCCAAAGGCAACATCTCACACTTATCCGTGTTGATGCGGTAGCCTGAAATTAGTGAGAACTCCCCAAGAGTGTCATATAGTCTGGGCAGTGATAGCATGGGTTTGGTTAGGGTGAGCAATATGTCATCTGCAAAGAGGTTAATTTTGTATTCTATGTTTCCCACCTGAACTCCCACTATATCAGGGTTGGCTCTTATCTTATTTGCTAGGGGTTCGATGCACAGCGCAAATAATAAGGGGGACAATGGGCACCCCTGTCTTGTACCATTTAAAATTGGAAAGGGTTTGGATCTATACCCATTGGAGGATATGTGTGCCATTGGGCCAGTATAGATGGCCTTGATAGCATCCATAAAGGGACCATCAAAGTTCATCTGTGTTAGGGTTTTGGTCATATACCCCCAGTCTACTCTGTCAAACGCCTTCTCCGCATCCAATGAGAGAAGCAGGGAAGGCGTTCGACTGTCGCATAGATGGTGAACCGTATCTATAATGCGTCTGATATTGTCCGGGGCCTCCCTATCCTTAATGAACCCCACCTGGTCTTTGTGTATTAGTTTGGACAAAATGTGGGACAATCTATTGGCGAGGATTTTAGTAAAGATTTTTAAGTCCTGATTGATTAGGGAGATAGGACGGTAGCTAGGGCATTTTTTCTGGTCTTTGTCTGGCTTAGGTATTACCACAATTTTCACCTGTAACAGCTCGGGGGGGATTGGGTGACCTTGCATAATGTGGTTGCAGAATTTTGTCAGATGTGGAATAAGTTCTTTACTAAAAAGCTTATAGTATTTCCCCTGGAAACCATCTGGACCTGCGGCTTTACCTGGTTTCAGGGCTCTAATGGCAAGGATTATTTCTAGTGTTGAGATGGGTTCATTTAGTGTTTTTTTGTCTTCTTCTGTTATCTTGACCAATGTGGGGGAATTTAGAAAGCTATCTGTGATGCGTTCCGTAGTTGGGCTGATTGTTACTTTATGACCGTCATATAGTTTAGCATAGAAGTCCCCAAAGGTGTTTACTATTTCTTGGGGATGGGTAGTCGTTGTACCATTTGGTCTCTCAATAAGTGGGATATTTGCAGTCTTAAATTTTTCTCTAAACTTATGGGCCAAGATTTTGTCAGGCTTATTGGCGTAGATAAAGTATTGTGATTTTAGTCTCACAATAGCTCTGTTGGCTTTGGCGTTCAATATCTTGGTTAGTGAGTCTCTTTTGGTTTGGAGTTTGGCTAATGTGGTGGGATTCCCTGTTAACCTGTGTTGTTTTTCTAATTGGGCTATGTCGTTGTGCATCTGTTGCAGGTCTAATCACAGCTTTATGTGCTGCCCAAACGTGTGTAGGGTTATTAGTGGTGTCTGTATTAATATTCCAGTATTCATTGAGGTGTTGTAGAGTGGAAGCATGAACCTGTGGGTTTTTATGTAGTGTAGTATCGTATGTCCAGGATCTAATTCTATTCGGGTCATTCAGTCCATTCATACGGAGTGTCACCACTGAATGGTCTGACCAGACACAAGGTCATATGTCCGAGGAGTGAAGCGTCGGTTGTAGGATTTGGCTAGTGAATATGAAGTCTAGTCGGGAATACGTGTTGTGCGCTGCTGAATAAAACGTAGTATCAGTCGTTTTCCCATTTAGTGTGTACCATGAATCTATTAGTGAATGAGAGCTAAGTGAGGCCTGAATTTTCCTTATTGTACTATTGCGTCTTAGTTGTTTGCTCGAAGCTGCTGCAGGCTTTGGGTCATCTAGTGGTGTAATGGGGATATTGAAGTCCCCCGCCAGGATTATTCTGACTTGTGCCCACTGAGTAAGGATCTGCGATATATTCGTAAAAAAAAACATGTTGTTGCTCGGGTGCATAGACATTACATAGGATGGTGTCTACATTATCTAACTGACCCTTTAGAAGTAGGTATCTACCGTCGGCGTCTGCAATAGTGGATTCGTGTACATAATTAACTGTAGATTGGATAAAAATTGAAACTCCTTTTTTTTTTGTCTTAGCCGTTGCATGAAAGTGTGTGGGGTATTTCTTGGTCCAGTAATAAGGGAGTTGAGGGGTGACAAAGTGTGTTTCTTGTAGAAACAGAATGTTGGCTTTGAGTGTAGTGTATTGTTTAAAAGCTCTTCTCCTTTTGATATCTGTATTCAAGCCCCTAACATTGTGTGTGATAATAGCTAGTTCACCTACCATATTTGTGTATGTTGTGGGTTGTTAGCTTACCTTGTCTCGAATAGACCCCCCTATGTATTCCACCCATCCGTGATCCATCCCAACTTAGTATAAGTTTCTTGCTCGCCTTCTCGTTGAGCCCTATTTGGAATGGTGTCTCCCATTCATCATCTTTAAACAAACAAAAAAACAGATAACAACTATATAACTCGTCCACATGGAAAGACCAACAATGTGGACCTCTAGTTTTCTCCTTTGCAAGAGGCAGGAAGAATAGAAAAAGAGGAAAAGAATTAAGGAAAAACATATTAAAGAGTTGCATAAGGTATAGTAACATAAACATTAAATTGGGGTTGCCAGCATCAGTAGAAGAAGAGCAAGCTTTCCCGCTTGCCCTGGTCCTCACAGTCCATGGCAATAATGCAAAGTATGTCCATTAGTGAACTATAAGTCCAGTTCAGGACCCGTAGGTGCCCAATGGAGAAATGGTCTCAAGGAACCGTTGTATCCCATGCTGAGTCGTAACAACACAGTGTCAAATTTTCTGCTTCTTTCTAGACGCTTTGGACCATTGTGGTTTCGAGATCTGTTCAGCTGGTTTCATTGGCTGTTGTTGTGAATTGGAGATCGTTATGTTAGGCACCTCAAAGCCAAAAACCTGACAGACCTCTGGAATGTCAGATGGTTCCCTGAGAGTGATTGTTTTAGAATATTTAGTGATATAGAGGGCAAAGGGGAAGCCCCATTTGTATGGGACTTGGTGTTTCCTCAATAACTGTGTCAACGGTCTCAAGGCTCCTCTACGTTGAAGGGTTCTGATACTGAGGTCTTGATAGAATTGTATCACGGACCCCTGGAACTTCAACGTGGGGTTTTTACGTGCAGCTTGCAAGATTTTATCTTTATCCTGGAACAAAGCCATCCTGATGATTATATCTCTGGGAGGCATACCTTCCTTGGGTTTGGGTTTGAGAGCTCTATGTGCTCTTTCGATCCCCATGTCAAAATCTCCGGTTCCCGCCGTCACGTGGTGAAAAAGCTGTGCTATATAGGAGAGGAGATCCTTATTAGGGATACTTTCTGGAACACCTTTCAGTCTAATATTGTTTCTCCTATTTTCAAGATCCTCCAGCTTCTCGTGAATCTCAAATATTTCCTGATGGTCAGAGGCTACTGATTGAGTCACATTGGTGATGTCCCCAACCAGGGTGTCTGTATGCTCCTCTAATGTATCTATCCTCCCCCCAAGTTCTGCAATGTCTGTTTTAATTGCAGATAGGCTATTGGCCATTGCTGTATGCATGTTATCTTTTTTATTCCAGAGCTTTTCAAAATCAGTGGTTATATCTTGCTTAGATACTAAACCTTTCAAGTCTGCTTTGGTCACAGGGGTAGAATCTGTATTCGTGTCTGTCTGCTCTGTGTCTGACATTTCTTGTTCCCCTTCTTGTGGTTCATCTACAATGCTTGTTTTAGAGGTTGGGGTCATTTTGAAGAAATTATTGACAGAGGATGATTTGGGTATCTTGTCGCCCTTTATTAAACGTCTGGCAGACATTGTTAGGATGATTAGTGAAATGTCTCTTGTTATAGGGGTAGTGGTAGGTCGTTAACCTTATGAGTCAGTGTCTCTGGAGGCTATTGTTTACACCTAGGATGGCAGGGTGTTTGCAGCGGCCTTGCAGGCGTTTCACTTTTTGGTAGTGTTCTTGTGAGGTTGTCTCTCTATTTCTCTCTATACTTTGTCAGGAACCCTAATGCACCATAGGGACTGCTGTTTAAGCTGTTTACTTGTAAGTGAGAGGGGTATGTTAGTGATCTGCTGTTCCAGTATTAATAAAGTCTAATTCCACAATGGGGCCCCTTTACTGTATTTATAGTTGAGGTAAATGTTTATATTCAAATCGGATGTTACAGCATTTCTATTGCAGGATGTGACAGTTATGCCATAATGTGTTTGATAAAAGTTTACCTCTATTCACTCGTTGCACTTCTCTTCACCTCTTATCTTGTAAATGCAGTCATGCGGGAGTTCCGTTTTCTAGCTATTCAAGCCGTCGGCGCTATCTTGGAAGCGCTCCAACTAACTTGTAAGTACTGCGTAGGGAAATTCCCTCTGTTGTTCTCTGAGTCCGTCTCCCTCCGGTAGTTATTGCCCCTCAGCTGAAGTCGGGTGGTCTAGTTATTGACCGTCGCTGGCGGTATGGTGTGTTTTTGCAGCCGCGTGGCTTCCGAAGTTATCTCCGCTTCCCATGCAGTCAGGAGCCCCAGAGTGTTTACCAGGTGTTTGCGTTCAGTCTTTATTCGTTTACCCCTCTTGTGGTAGCTGAATTCGGCTGGGCTAGGGTATTAGGTATTCCTCCTTCTGTTTTATTGCAGATTGGCATCCATTTAGGACTGTATATATAAAGTTTGCTCAGTGTGCTGAGCGGAGCTCTGTGATTAAGCGTCCATTCCTCAGCTCGGTCAGGCCACGCCCCCCTTATCATAGCATTTTAAAGGGATCCCTTTCTAGATTCAGGCAGTATTGATTTTGCTAACTAAACTGCATTTAAAGAAGCAGGAGTTTTTGTTCTCTTGTCTTGTTATTAATAAACAAAGTTTTAATTACTGCAATACCTAGTGTCTTGGCGAATAATTTCTCTGGGTGGATCCTTTACAACTCCAGGTGATACTCTAGTATAGCAAATGTATTTTTGCAAAAAAACGGCTAGATTACGAGTTGTGCGTTAGGGTAAAAAAGCAGCGTTAAGAGGTCATAACGCTGCTTTTTTATATATGATATTACGAGTCTTGAAGGTTTAGGGTCATCGCACACTTCTTTGGCCTTACCGCAAAACGACTTACGTAAACTTTGTAAAGTCTTTTTCTATGGGACTTCCATAGCGCTGATATTACGAGTCTGTCTGGGGAGGCCAAAAAGTGAGCAGTACACCCTAGCCTGTCAAGAGTCCTAACACATTTAAAAGTCAGTAGTTACGAGTTTTATGGTACAACGCTGTAACATAAAACTCATAGCTAAAGTGCTAAAAAGTACACTAACACCCAAACTACCCCTAAACCGAGGCCCTCCCGCATCGCAAATACTAAAATACAATTTTTAACCCCTAATCTGCCACTCCGGACACCGCCGCCACCAACATTATATTTATGAACCCCTAATTTGCTGCCCCCAACATCGCCGACACCTACATTATATTTATTAACCCCTAATCTGCCGCCCCCAATGTTGCCGCAACCTACCTACACTTATTAACCCCTAATCTGCCGCCCCCAACGTCACCGCCACTATAATAAACATATTAACTCCTAAACCGCCACACTCCCACCTCGCAAACATTAGTTAAATATTATTAACCCCTAATCTGCCGTCCCTAACAGCGCCGCCACCTACCTACATTTATTAAACCCTAATCTGCCGCCCCCAACGTCGCCGCCACTATATTAAAGTAATTAACCCCTAAACCTAAGTCTAACCCTCAACCTAACACCCCCTAACTTAAATATAATTTAAATAAATCTAAAAAATTTATTTGGGGAGTTGGTTTTGTGGGTGGTGGGTTTTACTGTTGGGGGGGTTGTTTGTATTTTTTTTTTACAGATAAAAGAGCTGATTACTTTGGGGCAATGCCTCACAAAAGGCCCTTTTAAGGGCTATTGGTAGTTTAGGTTAGGGTTTTTTTATTTTGGGGGGGGCTTTTTTATTTTGATAGAGCTATTAGATTAGGTGTAATAAGTTTAAATTTCTGTAATTTCTTTATTATTTTCTGTAATTTAGTGTTTGTTTGTTTTGTGTACTTTAGCTAATTTAATTTAATTTGGGTAATTGTATTTAATTTAGTTAATTTATTTAATTATAGTGTAGTGTTAGGTGTTAATGTAACTTACGTTAGGTTTTATTTTACAGGTACATTTGTCTTTATTTTAACTAGGTAGTTATTAAATAGTTAATAACTATTTAATAACTATTCTACCTAGTTAAAATAAATGCAAACTTGCCTGTAAAATAAAAATAAATTCTAAGCTAGCTACAATGTAACTATTAGTTATATTGTAGCTATCTTACGGCTAGATTTAGAGTTTTGTCGGTAACGACCCGCGTATCTAACACTGGCTTTTTTCTGGCCGCACCTTTAAAATAACTCTGGTATTGAGAGTCCACAGAATGGCTGCGTTAGGCTCCAAAAAAGGAGCGTAGAGCATATTTAACGCAACTTCAACTCTCGATACCAGAGTTGCTTACGGACGCGGCCAGCCTCAAAAACGTGCTCGTGCACGATTCCCCCATAGGAAACAATGGGGCTGTTTGAGCTGAAAAAAAACCTAACACCTTCAAAAAAACTGCGTTCAGCTCCTAACGCAGCCCCATTGTTTCCTATGGGGAAACACTTCCTACGTCTGCACCTAACACTCTAACATGTACCCCGAGTCTAAACACCCCTAACCTTACACTTATTAACCCCTATTCTGCCGCCCCCGTTATCGCTGACCCCTGCATATTATGATTAACCCCTAATCTGCCTCTCCATAAACCGTCGCTACTTACATTATCCCTATGTACCCCTAATCTGCTGCCCCTAACACCGCCGACCCCTATATTATATTTCTTAACCCCTAATCTGCCCCCCACAACGTCGCCTCCACCTGCCTACACTTATTAACCCCTAATCTGCCGAGCGGACCGCACCGCTATTATTATAAAGTTATTAACCCCTAATCCGCCTCACTAACCCTATAATAAATAGTATTAACCCCTAATCTGCCCTCCCTAACATCGCCGACACCTAACTTCAATTATTAACCCCTAATCTGCCGACTGGAGCTCACCGCTATTCTAATAAATGTATTAACCCCTAAAGCTAAGTCTAACCCTAACACTAACACCCCCCTAAATTAAATATAATTTTAATCTAAAAAAATTAATTAACTCTTATTAAACAAATTATTCCTATTTAAAGCTAAATACTTACCTGTAAAATAAATCCTAATATAGCTACAATATAAATTATATTTATATTATAGCTATTTTAGGATTAATATTTATTTTACAGGTAACTTTGTATTTATTTTAACCAGGTACAATAGCTATTAAATAGTTAAGAACTATTTAATAGCTAAAATAGTTAAAATAATTACAAATTTACCTGTAAAATAAATCCTAACCTAAGTTACAATTAAACCTAACACTACACTATCAATAAATTAATTAAATAAAATACCTATAATTATCTACAATTAAACCTAACACTACACTATCAATAAATAAATTAAATACAATTCCTACAAATAAATACAATGAAATAAACTAACTAAAGTACAAAAAATAAAAAAGAACTAAGTTACAAAAAATAAAAAAATATTTACAAACATTAGAAATATATTACAACAATTTTAAACTAATTACACCTACTCTAAGCCCCCTAATAAAATAACAAAGCCCCCAAAATAAAAAAAATGCCCTACCCTATTCTAAATTACTAAAGTTCAAAGCTCTTTTACCTTACCAGCCCTGAACAGGGCCCTTTGCGGGGCATGCCCCAAGAAGTTCAGCTCTTTTGCCTGTAAAAAAAAACATACAATACCCCCCCAACATTACAACCCACCACCCACATACCCCTAATCTAACCCAAACCCCCCTTAAATAAACCTAACACTAAGCCCCTGAAGATCTCCCTACCTTGAGTCGTCTTCACCCAGCCGAGCCAAATTCTTCATCCAAGCGGAGCAAGAAGAGGTCCTCCATCCGGCAGAAGTCTTCATCCAAGCGGGGCAGAAGAGGTCTTCCATCCGATTGAAGTCTTCATCCAAGAGGCATCTTCTATCGTCATCCATCCGGAGTGGAGCGGCAGCATCCTGAAGACCTCCGACGTGGAACATCCATCCTGGCCGACGACTGAACGACGAATGACGGTTCCTTTAAATGACGTCATCCAAGATGGCGTCCCTCGAATTCCGATTGGCTGATAGGATTCTATCAGCCAATCGGAATTAAGGTAGGAATATTCTGATTGGCTGATGGAATCAGCCAATCGGAATCAAGTTCAATCCGATTGGCTGATCCAATCAGCCAATCAGATTGAGCTCGCATTCTATTGGCTGATCGGAACAGCCAATAGAATGCAAGCTCAATCTGATTGGCTGATTGGATCAGCCAATCGGATTGAACTTGATTCCGATTGGCTGATTATGTTTATTAAAGTGGCTGCGACGTTGGGGGCGGCAGATTAGGGGTTAATAAGTGTAGGTAGGTAGCAGCGACATTGGGGGCGGCAGATTAGGGGTTAATAAATATAATGTAGGTGTCAGTGATGTTGGGGGCAGCAGATTAAGGGTTCATAAGTATAATGTAGGTGGCGGCGGTGTCCGGAGCAGCAGATTAGGGTTTAATAATTATAATGTAGGTGTTGGGGGTGGCAGATTAGGGGTTAATAAGTGTAAGATTAGAGGTGTTTAGACTCGGGATTCATGTTAGGGTGTTAGGTGTAAACAAATTTTATTTCCCCATAGGAACAGCCAATAGAATGCAAGCTTAATCCTATTGGCTGATTGCATCAGCCAATAGGATTTTTTCAACCTTAATTCCGATTGGCTGATAGAATTCTATCAGCCAATCAGAATCTAAGGGATGCCATCTTGGATGACATCACTTAAAGAAACATTCATTCAGGAAGAAGACTTAAATGGAAGAGGATGCTCTGCGCCGGATGTCTTGAAAATGGAGCAGCTCCGCACCGGATGGATGAAGATAGAAGATGCCTTCTGGATGAAGACTTCTCCCCGTCTGGTGGACAACTTCTCCCGGCTTGGATGAAGACTTCTCCCTGCTTCGTTGAGGACTTCTTGCCAATTCGATGAGGACTTCTCCTGTCTTTGTTGAGGATGGATGTCGGATCTTCAAAATTGTAAGTGGATCTTCAGGGGTTAGTATTAGGTTTTTTTAAGGGTTTATTGGGTGGGTTTTATTTTTAGGTTTGGGCTTTGGGCTGCAATAGAGCTAAATGCCCTTTTAAGGGCAATGCCCATCCAAATGTTCTTTTCAGGGCAATGGGGAGCTTAGTTTTTTAAGTTAGAGTTTTATTTGGGGGGTTGGTTGTGTGGGTGGTAGGTTTTACTGTTGGGGGGTTGTTTGTTTTCAAGTAAAAGAGCTGATTACTTTGGGCAATGCCCCGCAAAAGGCCCTTTTAAGGGCTATTGGTAGTTTAGTTTAGGCTAGGGTTTTTTTTTTTTTTTTGGGGGGGGGGCTTTTTTTTTTATAGGGCTATTAGATTAGGTGTAATTAGTTTAAATATCTTGTAATTTGTTTTTTATTTTGTGTAATTTAGGTAATTGTATTTAATTTATTTAATTGTATTTAATTTAAGTAATTTATTTAATTGTAGTGTAAGGTGTTAGTGTAACTTAGGTTAGGTTTTATTTTACAGGTAAATTTGTATTTATTTTAGCTACCTAGTTAGTAAATAGTTACTAACTATTTAGTAACTATTCTACCTAGTTAAAATAAATACAAACGTGCCTGTTAAGGGTTTATTTTACAGGTACGTATTTAGTTTAAATAGGAATTATTTAGTTATTAATTGTAGGTTTGATTTAGATTTAGGTTTAGGGTTAGGGTTAGACTTAGGTTTAAGGTTTAATAAATTTAGTATAATGGCTAATAGTTACATTGTATCTAGCTTAGGGTTTATTTTTATTTTACAGGCAAGTTTGAATTTATTTTAACTAGGTAGAATAGTTGCTAAATAGTTATTAACTATTTACTAACTGCCTAGCTAAAATAAATACAAATGTACCTGTAAAATAAAACCTAACCTAAGTTGCACTAACACCTAACACTACACTACAATTAAATACATTACCTAAATTAAATACAATTAAATATATTTAATACAATAACCTAAATTACAAAAAAAAACACTAAATTACACAAAATAAAAAACAAATTGCAAGATATTTAAACTAATTACACCTAATCTAATAGCCCTATCAATTTAAAAAAGCCCCCCCAAAATAAAAAACCCTAGCCTAAACTAAACTACCAATAGCCCTTAAAAGGGCCTTTTGCGGGGCATTGCCGCAAAGAAATCAGCTCTTTCACCTGAAAAAAAAATAAAAATACAAACAACCCCCCAACAGTA
Organism: Bombina bombina; assembly: GCF_027579735.1. NCBI lineage: Eukaryota > Metazoa > Chordata > Amphibia > Anura > Bombinatoridae > Bombina > Bombina bombina. The sequence continues at coordinate 1,093,796,171 of NC_069499.1, forward strand.
AAACCCACCACCCACACAAACAACTCCCCAAATAAAACCCTAACTAAAAAAAACCTAAGCTCCCCATTGCCCTGAAAAGGGCATTTGGATGGGCATTGCCCTTAAAAGGGCATTTAGCTCTATTGCAGCCCAAAGCCCTAACCTAAAAATAAAACCCACCCAATAAACCCTTAAAAAACCTAATACTAACCCCTGAAGATCCACTTAAAGTTTTGTAGATCCGACATCCATCCTCAATGAAGCCAGGAGAAGTCCTCATCGAAGCAGCAAGAAGTCCTCATGAAGCCGGGAGAAGTCTTCATCTAAGCCGGGAGAAGTGGTCCTCCAGACGGGCAGAAGTGGTCATCCAGACGGCATCTTCTATTATCATCCATCCGGCGCAGAGCTGCTCCATTTTCAAGACATCCGGCGCAGAGCATCCTCTTCCAATGAAGTCTTCTTCCTGAATGAATGTTTTTTTAAGTGACTTCATCCAAGATGGCGTCCCTTAGATTCCAATTGGCTGATAGAATTCTATCAGCCAATCGGAATTAAGGTTGAAAAAATCCTATTGGCTGATGCAATCAGCCAATAGGATTGAACTTCAATAATATTGGCTGATCCAATCAGCCAATAGGATTGAGTTTGCATTCTATTGGCTGATTGGAACAGCCAATAGAATGCGAGCTCAATCCTATTGGCTGATTGGATCAGCCAATAGGATTGAAGTTCAAACCTATTGGCTGATTGTATCAGCAAAAAGGATTTTTTTCAACCTTAATTCCGATTGGCTGATAGCAATCAGCCAATCGGAATCTAAGGGACACCATCTTGGATGACGTCAGTTAGAGAAACATTCATTCGTGAAGAAGATTTCATTGGAAGAGGATGCTCCGCGCTGGGTGTCTTGAAGATGGACCCCCTCCGCGCCCGATGGATGAAGATAGAAGATACCGTCTGGATGAAGATTTCTGCCCATCTGGATGACCATTTCTCCTAGCTTGGATGAAGACTTCTCCCAGCTTTGTTGAGGACTTCTTGCCGCTTTGATGAGGACTTCTCCCAGCTTCATTGAGGATGGATGTTGGATCTTCAAAACTGTAAGTGGATCTTCAGGGGTTAGTGTTAGGTTTTTTTTAAGGGTTTATTTGGTGGGTTTTATTTTTAAGTTAGGGCTTTGGGCTGCAATAGAGCTAAATGCTAAATGCCCTTTTAAGGGCAATGCCAATCCAAATGCCATTTTCAGGGCAATGAAGAGCTTAGGTTATTTTAGTTAGGGTTTTATTTGGGGGGTTGATTGTGTGGGTGGTGGGTTTTACTGTTGGGGGGTTTTTTTTCAGGTAAAAGAGCTGATTTCTTTGGGGCAATGCCCCACAAAAGTCCCTTTTAAGGGCTATTGGAAGTTTAGTTTAGGCTCAGGTTTTTTTATTTTGGGGGGGCATTTTTATTTTGATAGGGCTATTAGATTAGGTGTAATTAGTTTAAATATCTTGCAATTTGTTTTTTATTTTGTGTAATTTAGTGTTTTTTTGTAATTTAGGTTATTGTATTTAATATATTTAATTGTACTTATTTTAGGTAATGTATTTAATTGTAGTGTAGTGTTAGGTGTTACAGGTACATTTGTATTTATTTTAGCTAGGCAGTTAGTATATAGTTAATAACTATTTAGTAACTATTCTACCTAGTTAAAATAAATACAAACTTGCCTGTAAAATAAAAATAAACCCTAAGATAGATACAATGTAACTATTAGTTATATTGTAGCTATCTTAGGGTTTATTTTATAGGTACGTATTTAGTTTTAAATAGGAATTATTTAGTTATTAATTGTAGGTTTGATTTAGATTTAATTTAATTATATTAAATTAGGGGGTGTTAGGGTTAGGGTTAGATTTAGGTTTAGGGGTTAATAAATTTAGTATAGTGGTGGCGACGTTGGGGGTGGCAGATTAGGGGTTAATAAATGTAGGTAGGTGGCGGCAATGTTAGGGGTGGCAGATTAGAGGTTAATACTATTTAACTAGTGTTTGCAATGCGGAAGTGTGGCGGTTTAGGGGTTAATATGTTTATTATAGTGACGGCGATGTCCGGAGCGGCAGATTAGGGGTTAATCAGTATAATGTAGGTGTCAGCAATGTCGGGGCAGCAGGTTAGGGGTTAATAAGTGTAAGATTAGGGATGTTTAGACTCGGGGTTCATATTAGGGTGTTAGGTGTAAACATAAATTTTGTTTCCCCATAGGAATCAATGGGGCTGCGTTACTGAGCTTTGCGCTGCTTTTTTGCATGTGTTAGGCTTTTTTCTCAGCCAGCTCTCCCCATTGATTTCCCCTCATAACGCAAAACTTGTAATCTGGCCGTATGTAAATTAATTGCGGATAATGAAAACTATATAATTAAAAAATAGTAGGTCAAATCATGCAGATAGTGACAATTTATTGTAGTCATATATATATAAATGTACTCTTTTGTTTATTCTTGCTATTTATATTCAAAATATTTACAATATATATGAATTTTTAATTTACACAACTAATTTGAAGTAATCTCTTGAGTTTGTTATTCAACTTATATTTTCTGTGTTTGTTAATACACAGGGTTTTAAGATACCTTTAATATATATAAAGATATATCCTCTGTTATTTACTTCAGTGGTTACTTCTTTTTACAGGATATCTCTCATCACTGAGCATTTAATTGTTTTTCCTGAACCATTCACATTAATTTATTCTAGTGATTAATCCAAACCTGCTTAACTTCTAATATTAGCTTTGGCCATTTAGAAACTGTAACAATCATACAGGAAATTAAAATAAAAATGCCTAGCTTATTGGTTTTATAATGTGAATGCATATTTTATACATAAATAAGCAATGTTCTAGTTATTATTTATAAAGAATTTATACATTTATACAAATGTTTAATGCATTTTTATTTATTTTCATTTTTTAAAAATAGTTATTTCTTTTTTAAACAATGTTTTTATGTATTTTTAATTATGGTGATAAAATAAGAAAGTAATCAAAATGTACATAATGAGATCTGTATTTTGCCAAGAAATCAGGAGAGTTTAACTCATAGTAGACTTATGAGGGTTGCATGATGGGTATTGTCTGCTTGATTTTGCATGCATTAATATTGACTAATTTGCCATATTCAGCAACCAATTTATCTTGAACACATTTACACAAGGGGGTCAAAATCAAGATTCCAGATGTACAATATGTAAAAAATAAAGATAAAAGCATATCCAGTTAGAACAACTTTCGTATATGAAACAAATGGAACAATACGTTTATAACCTAATGGGAAAGGCTGACCTACACAATACGATATGGGAGAGCTGGCTAACACTGCACGGGGAACAATAATTAATCAGAAAATAGAGAACAATAGAGTGTAGAGACTCTTACAACATTCCCTCTAATTAAGGAGATCTATTTTTTTTGTTTTCGACCATACCGTCTTTCCTGTATCCCCCTCTCCCCTTATATACATATCCGCTTTATCCTTCCTCTCTTGAACTCCCCCCCTTTTTTTTTTTTTTTTCCCCTATGTCTACGGGTAAGTAAAAATCATAACACTCTTTATCATGTCCTTGCACAATATATTTTGATTGGAGCTACTTGTTTTGGCTTCCTCTTTTATGTAAAGACTCAGATAATGAATACATTTTTATTGTATATAAAGTATCATTCTATAAGAGGTATAGGTTTTCATGGTTGTTTAATTAACATAAAGTTTATTATGTCTTAACATAGGAAATAAAATGTAAAAGGGGTGAATATTGTTTATAAATCAAACACTTTGTGTCGATATGAGATGTATTTAGCTCTCTCTTTGTAAGGTAAATGAGATAGGAATTGTATTTGAGATGCTGGCTTCATTTCAGTTGGAAAAATGATATATTACTTCTGAAAGAATGTTAAAAACTTACAATATTTGCACTGTGTTTGCTAATTTTATTTTGTTGTAACACCTCAATAAAAAAACTTTGATTTAAAAAAAAAAAAAAAGCATATCCAGTAACACAGTAATATTATCCAAATAGCTCAATATATTCATTTGTATCAACAATAAACCACCAACTTTTGAAGGATTCATACCTTGCATAATTATGAAAGAAAAGCAAGAGATAAGACATATTGATGAAGCTTTGGACCTCACAGCCAATAGTTAAAACCATTTGCTTTAAGATAGCTGTTTCTTAACCTCACTGTCAGATCAGTGCAGCTACCTAGCACACTATACTTAAGTATTGACCTTTAAAAGCAAATTTAAATGGATTTTTTTAGTTTATAATAATAATATATATTACTTACATGATCCGACGTGCATGTCAAACAATGGCGAATTGAGACTATATGATTGGTATGTGGATGGTGAAAACAGTTCCCTGTAATTAAGCTATAAATTACTATTTTTCCCTGTTCTCTGTATTATGTGGGTAAAACCATTACCACGTTCAGAGAAAGACGGAGCACTTGAGAAAGGTGAATCGGACCAACCTGTGGCACGGCATTTCTAACAAACCGGACATGCAATTACATCCATGAGAACAATATTGATTGAATATATACCGAGATCTAGACATGGTGGTGATAGAGCCAGAGCCTTACTAAGGATGGAGTTGAGGATTAAATACGATGGTGGATTACAGATGTTTTTACAAATAGGACTGTGGTCTTCCTTTCCTCATCTATATGTCTTTCTACCATGTCCTACAGACATGTTGTTTTAAGATTTAATGATGCTCAGCTATATAGGATGACTTAGCTTAGGATGCTGTAACATTTTAGAGCTTTTGGTTCCTATAGGTTTCTCACACATAAGCTATGAGATGTGACTAACTAATTCTGCTAGCGACTTAATGTACATATTATTATTTGTTGTAGATAGTTATTGTGCTGATTTTGTCAAATGGTCCCAACAGTGCTAATATGCTGATCAAATGCTACTTATTACCACATGGTGGTTCCTTGTTGTCATGCCAATGGCAATCAACTATGATGTCATCAGCATGTGACACGAGTACCTGGAACCGCGTTTGAGTTTGCGCAGTAGTTATGGGCTAAGCTTGGTTACGTTGCTATGACACAGGGTGCACTTTGATGACGCGTTTGCGTCACAATGGGTTACAGCTGAGTATTTTGAGCGACATATTCGCTGGCTTACGTGATGAATTAGTTAAGATTTAGGGGTACATATTTAGCCACACTAGGGTTATGTTGTATATAAGTTTTGTGCTTACATGTGACCAAGGCCTCTGTAAAGGGGCCAAAACATGATGGGCTTTGAGCAGCTTTGTACACAATAAAGGTATTGGATCTTTTCTCTGAGTGCCTGCTATTATTTGAAAAATCCATTTGGTTATAAACGGATCCGGATTTTAAGATTATAAATCTTGGATTTTTACAGCAGTGCACTAAGATGATAGTTGTTGTTGGTGAGTGATGATCTTCTTTGTCTATACAGTATATATATATATATATATATATATATATATATATATATATATATATATATATATATATATATATACATATTTGTTATTCTTTAAATTAGTTAGTGCATTTGTTTGGATATTAAAACACAACGAATATCTGATATCAGTTATGAATTTGCATTCGTAACAAAACAAATGCATGTCTATGATTAATAGTTAGAGACTCAATTTAGAGAAGGGCTGGAGAGGCAACAACATCAGGCACTGAACTAGGTAGGCCTCTGATACACAATCACCAAAAATACACCTCCAAGGGAGGAGGACAAACACATGCTTACAGTCCCTTGGACACAGAAGCCATCAATTCCCTAAGATTTGTTTAATTAACTGATAATGAACACCACAGGGTAGGAAGGGCAAGAGAAGGAGAGGCAGCAGCAGCAAACAGCAGAGTTAATGAACTTGGTTGGCCTCACAATACATAACCCTCAAAAATATACCTCCAAGGGAGGAGGAGGAGGAGAAGGAGGAGAAAGACATGCCTAGAGTCCCTTCAACACAGCAGCCAGCAGTTCCCTAAGGATTTAGCATTGATGTAAATTGACCACTACAGAGCAGGAAAGGCAGGAGTAGAAGTGGTAGTAGAACAGCAAACTTACTGAAATAGGTAGGTCTCACAGTACATAAACCTCAAAAGTACTCCTCCAAGGGAGGAGGAGAAGAAAGACATGCCTAGAGTGCCTTAGATACAACAGCCAGCAGTTTACTATGGATTTGGAATTGATAGATGAGAATAATTACAGAGAAGGAAGGGCAGGAGCATGAGTGGCAGCAGCAGGCAGAAGATTTAATGAACTTGGTAGGGATCACAGTATAAGAAAACTCTAAAACACACCTCCAAGGGAGGAGGACAAATATGTGCCTAGACTCCATTGGACACAGTGGCCTGCAGTTTTTGGCATTAAGGGACCATGACCACCACATAGCAGGAAGGGAAAGGACAGGAGTATTATCAGCAGCAGTAATCAGAGTTACAGAACTAAGTAGGCCTCACAATACATAATCCTCAAAAGTACTACTCAAGGGAAGCAGTAGGAGAAACATGTGCCTAGAGTCCTTTCCATACAGCAGTCTGGAGTCCCCTAAGGATTTGGCATTGATGGATGATGATCGCCACAGAGCAGTAGAGGGTGGCAGACTTCCTGAACTAGTTAGGTCTTACAGTACATAATCCTCAAAGGGAGGAGGAGGAGAAATACATGCCTGGAGTCATTTGGACACAGTGGAAAGCAGTTCCCTAAGCATTTGTTGTTGATGGATGATGACCACCACAAAGCAGGAAAGGCAGGAGCAGGAGGTATCAGCAGCAAAAAAAACATTGCTTACTTTGCACAGTGGTTGGGGGAGGAGCTCCTGAGCTCCTTTAGCCCGAGAAGGCCACACAATCCTCTTGTCATCCCAACAGCTCAGTGAATCTGCCATAGGGGGAAAAGGAGGTTCGCCAAGATAAGCTTTAACCATATCTGAGGCACTTGTAATCCCCTTTCTTGTGGGGCTTCAGTTGGTCCCACCCAACAGTGTACTGCCTCTAACCAAACCACAGCTGCTCCACTCTGTTGTGTTGAGCTACTACATATAATAGTAAGAGATAAAAACGGTATCCGTCTGATGATGCTGCACTCCTCCCTCAAAAAGCATTGCCCCTTTTTATTTTACTGCACGCACCCTGTGAATTAGTTTGTCCCTCCAAGTTGGCAGGTTATCATTTTGGAGAGTCATTTTTGCCTTAATTCTGTGATCACATAAGATGACCAACATCAGTTCAGGGCATGTGCAAGAGAGTCACACATGCAACATTTTAGTTGCCCCTTAGCCTCCTGACAAGTGCTAATACCTCAACTGCTGATTACTCAATCAGGAACCACTTTCAATATTGTCCAGGAAAGCATCAATATTGCTCAGTAGGTGACTGAACAAGAGTATGGGCCCATTTATCAAGCCCCATATGGAGCTTGAAGGGCTGTATTTCTGGCGAGCCTTCAGACTTGCCAGAAACACCAGTTATGAAGCAGCGGTCTAAAGACTGCTGCTCTATAACCTGTCCGCCTACTCTGAGGAGGCGGACAGAGATTGCGTGAAATTAACCCAATTGAATACAATAGGGTTGATTGACACCGCCTGCCAGTGGCCTATTGGCCGCAAATCTGCAGAGTGCGGCGTTGCACCAGCAGTTCACAAGAGCTGCTGGTGCAATGCTGAATGCAGAGAACATATTGCTCTCAGCATTCAGCGATTTCTGTCAGACATGATCCACTGATCAGATCATGTCGGACAGACATTTCATAAATAGGCCCATATATATTGACTAAAATTTGCAGTGTTTTAACTTAAGTTCTTGATGACACACCTAAAAGGCTATAGAACTGCCTCTTACTGACAAACTATGGTCCACTCATCTCTGCATAAAGAACTCCAGTAAATGTGAATGTATTGATTGGAAGACATAGGATGGATAGACTGCTCCAAGATAATTTCTACCATATCCAAAGTTGAGTTCCACCTAGTAGTTATGTCTTGCTTAAGACAGTACTGGTGAAGCACTGCCCTGCCCTGTTTCTGCCTAAGAAGTTGATTGAATTTAATTTAACACTCTGGCCGAAGTGTCTAGCATTACTTCTGCACCATTCAAGGGAAACCTAGAGTTACCTTCAGGGATAGCACACTTTACCACCAGGTGGAGGATATGAGTCAATGCATATCTGTAATGTTCCCCTCACAGAGAGTATTTACCATATTTGGTGCTCCATTGGTGACTACAAAGTTCACCTCCACCTTGGTGGCCTGCCTGCATGCTTTCCTATCCACTGCACTACCATCCTTCTAAGAACCTGCATATATTATCAGCAGTATGCTGCTTATCAAACACCTTGGTATGGAGGAAGAATGATTGGTATCCCTGCTGATCTACAGTACCAACCAGCTCCTGCCCTGACTGAAGTTGCCAGTTGCTGCACCACCACTAGCAGTAGAACTAGCCTTAACCCCATCACAAGCTCTGGGCTTCCACTAGTGTGACATCAGGGAGAAGAAGGCATGATGGCCACAAGGAGCACTCCATAAGTTGGTAGTAAAGTGCACCATTATGTTAGGAGACAAGGAGGTGCATTTGGCCTTATACGCAAATGATCTTCTAATATTTGTCAGCATGCTAAAAGATAATATTGGGAAACTATTGGATATTTTTAAAAATGTCAGTGCCTCTTCAGGATATAAAACTAATATGAAAAAATCGGAAATGTTATGGATTAAAAAAAGCTTGAATTCCCCACGTACTTTGCCATTCAGGGTAAATAAGAGTTACATTAAGTATCTAGGAATTAATATCAGTATATGCCCAGAAAAATGGTAAAATTTAAATTATAAGGCTCTCCTTATTCAAATACAGAGAGATTTAAAGAACTGGGAATGCTTGTCTTTGTCATTGTTTGATAAAGTTAATATTATTAAAATGATAGTTTTCCCAAAAATATTGTATACTATGCAGAATTTACCTCTTTTTATTTAAGCTGTACATTTAAAACAAATTAATAAAGCCTATTCAAGATTTCTCTGGGGTAAAAAGAAATCAAAGATCTCTTTACTGAAGCTATCACAGAGGAAAGAGTATATAGGTTTTAATTGACCAAATATTCAAATATATAACTGGGTTTGCTTGGCAAAACTTATTCCAGATTGGTAAACAGAATATGGTTATTTTGTATCGCATGAGGTAGAGTCTAGTATGCTTAATCTAAAGTTTCCTAGCTGTCTTAAAAAAACGGTAACGTTTAAAAATCCAATCATTGCTTGGCAAAAAATGTGTAACGTTTGGGAAATTAATTCTGGAATCTCCCCTTTGCTACCTATTATAGGTAATCCAGAATTTAGTGAGAGTATAGAGTCTAATGGCTAGATTTAGAGTTTGGCGGCCAAAGGGGTGCGTTAGCTACGCATCCTTTTTTTCTCCCGCACCTTTTAAATACCGCTGGTATTTAGAGTTCACAGAATGGCTGCGTTAGGCTCCAAAAAGGAAGCGTAGAGCATATTTACCGCCACTGCAACTCTAAATTCCAGCGGTGCTTACAGACGCGGGCAGCTTCAAAAACGTGCTTGTGCACGATTCCCCCATAGAAAACAATGGGGCCGTTTGAGCTGAAAAAAAACCTAACACCTGCAAAAAAGCAGCGTTCAGCTCCTAACCCAGCCCCATTGTTTTCTATGGGGAAACACTTCCTACGTCTGCACCTAACACTCTAACATGTACCCCAAGTCTAAACACCCCTAACCTTACACTTATTAACCCCTAATCTGCCGCCCCAGCTATCGCTGACCCCTGTATATTATTATTAACCCCTAATCTGCCGCTCCGTACACCGCCGCAACCTACATTATCCCTATGTACCCCTAATCTGCTGCCCCTAACACCGCTGACCCCTATATTATATTTATTAACCCCTAATCTGCCGCCCCCAATGTTGCCTCCACCTACCTACAATAATTAACCCCTAATCTGCCGACCGGAGCTCACCGCTACTATAATAAATGTATTAACCCCTAATCCGCCTCTCTCCCACCTCAATAACCCTATAATAAACAGTATTAACCCCTAATCTGCTCTCCCTAACATCGCCGACACCTAACTTCAAGTATTAACCCCTAATCTGCCGACCGGAGCTCACCGCTACTCTACTAAATTTTTTAACCCCTAAAGCTAAGTCTAACACTAACACCCCCCTAAGTTTAATAAATTAACTCTTATTAAATAAATTATTCCTATTTAAATCTAAATACTTCTGTTCCGATCAGCCTATAGAATGCAAACTCAATTTGATTGGCTGATTGGATCAGCCAATCGGATTGAACTTGAATCTGATTGGCTGATTCCATCAACCAATCAGAATATTCTTACCTTAATTCCAATTGGCTGATAGAATCCTATCAGCCAATCGGAATTCGAGGGACGCCATCTTGGATGACGTCATTTAAAGGAACCGTCATTCGGCGAGTAGGCGTCGGTTGAAGAGGATGGATCCACGTCGGCTGGGATGAAGATGGCTCCACTCCGCTCCGGAAGAAAGAAGATTGAAGATGCCACTTGATAGAAGACTTCATCCCGATGATGGACTTCCGACTTCAGCCCGATGATGGAGTTCTTCAGCCGCTGCTTGGATCAAGACTTCAGACCCTCTTCTGGACCGATCGCTGAACCCGGTGAGGTGAAGACAAGGTAGGGAGATCTCAGGGGCTTAGTGTTAGGTTTATTTAAGGGGAGTTTGGGTTAGATTAGGGGTATGTGGGTGGTGGGTTGTAATGTGGGGGGGGGTATTGTATGTTTTTTTTTACAGGCAAAAGAGCTGAATTCTTTGGGGCATGCCTCGCAAAGGGCCCTTTTCAGGGCTAGTAAGGTAAAAGAGCTTTTCTATTTTAATTTTAGAATAGGGTAGGGCATTTTTTTATTTTGGGGCCTTTGTTATTTTATTAGGGGGCTTAGAGTAGGTGTAATTAGTTTAAAATTGTTGTAATATTTTTCTAATGTTTGTAAATATTTTTTTATTTTTTGTAACTTAGTTCTTTTTTATTTTTTGTACTTTAGTTAGTTTATTTAATTGTATTTATTTGTAGGTATTGCATTTAATTAATTTATTGATAGTGTAGTGTTAGGTTTAATTGTAGATAATTGTAGGTATTTTATTTAATTTATTTATTGATAGTGTTAGGTTTAATTGTAACTTAGGTTAGGATTTATTTTACAGGTAATTTTGTAATTATTTTAACTAGGTAACTATTAAATAGTTATTAACTATTTAATAGCTATTGTACCTGGTTAAAACAATTACAAAGTTGCCTGTAAAATACATATTAATCCTAAAATAGCTACAATATAATTATAATTTATATGGTAGCTATATTAGGGTTTATTTTACAAGTAAGTATTTAGATTTAAATAGGAATAATTTATTTAATAAGAGTTAATTTATTTAGTTAGATAAAAATTATATTTAACTTAGGGGGGTGTTAGTGTTAGGGTTAGACTTAGCTTTAGGGGTTAAAAAATTTAGTAGAGTAGCGGTGACCTCCGGTCGGCAGATTAGGGGTTAATACTTTAAGTTAGGTATCGGCGATGTTAGGGAGAGCAGATTAGGGGTTAATACTATTTATTATAGGGTTATTGAGGCGGGAGTGAGGCGGATTAGGGGTTAATACATTTATTATAGTAGTGGTGATCTCCGGTCGGCAGATTAGGGGTTAATTATTGTAGGTAGGTGGAAGCGACGTTGGGGGCAGCATATTAGGGGTTAATAAATATAATATAGGGGTCGGCGGTGTTAGGGGCAGAAGATTATGGGTACATAGGGATAACGTAGGTGGCCGCGGTGTACGGAGCGGCAGATTAGGGGTTAAAAAAATTTAATATAGTGGTGGCGATGTGGGGGGACCTTGGTTTAGGGGTACATAGGTAGTTTATGGGTGTTAGTGTACTTTAGAGCACAGTAGTTAAGAGCTTTATAAACCAGCGTTAGCCCAGAAAGCTCTTAACTACTGACTTTTTTCTGCGGCTGGAGTTTTGTCGTTAGAATTCTAACGCTCACTTCAGCCACGACTCTAAATACCGGCGTTAGAAAGATCCCATTGAAAAGATAGGATACGCAAATGGCATAGGGGGATCTGCGGTATGGAAAAGTCGCGGCTGCAAAGTGAGCGTTAGACTCTTTCCTGACTGACTCCAAATACTAGCGGGCGGTAAAAACCAGCGTTAGGAGCCTCTAACGCTGGTTTTGACGGCTACCGCCCAACTCTAAATCTAGGCCTAAGTTTTTTATGAATTGGAAGAGGAAAGGTTTAGAACTAGTAACACAAGTAATAGATCCATTACAAGGTATTGTTAAATCATTTGAGACTCTCAGACACAAATTTCATATCCACAGTAGAGATTTCTTTGCATACAGTATTTGCAAATTAGACATTATGTTGAGACTTTTAAACCTGCTTTTAAAAATATTAGTTGTATGTGGGAACCAATAATCAAAGGACTTACATTGTTTAAAGTAGATAACAAGTGGTAACAGTGCTGCAAATAATTGTGCAATACAACCTTGTAGTGTTGATACTAATGTTTATTTCAAATATATAAAACACAGTATACAAAATATGAAAACATAGTTGCAACCTCTATACAGAGTGAAGAATCACAGCTTTAGTAGCAATTTAAACACTTGAGAATGTATTGCAAGTGAATTGTATCTTAATACATCTATGCCTACTGGCAGTATAGTGATATATACTATTAATAAAGTACAAAGGAGCTGTTCATAATGTTAAAATGTTACACAATAATAAAAACAAGTGCATACAAAATAAAAATATATATTGATAAAAATGAGTAAACAGCAAGTCGCAACCTACTGGTCTGGCCAGACTACTCAAACAATATACTCACTACACATTTCTGGGTCACGCCCCTTCATCAGGTGTAGAGTGAGTAGGGTGCGACTAGCTGTCAAATACTCAAAAGACAACCCATTTCCTGTTTGTTCATCCAATAGATAGTCTCCAGAAATTTTAACTGACAAGTTATTCTAAAATCGCCATCTTGGAAAAGGGCATCAAAGAAATAGTTCAGGCGATAATAAGATTTCTATATAGAAGTTCCAAGAAAAAAATGCATTTTTAATATGACTAAACCAATATACTATCTAGCGGTGTGTACAAAAATGAATCTGTCATTAAAACATTGTATAACTATTAAAAACACAAAGTATATAGAAAATATATAGTAAATCATTGTAAATGAATGATTTCAGTATACTTGCCACTGTATATTAAATATCAAAAGATATATATATATACAACAAGATTGGTACAGTTACTAACAAATAGTGACTAAAAAAAACAACAATTAATTCATTACACACATCTATTGTTACATTCTGTCAAGTACATAGTACAACCCATACCTAACTTTATAAACAATGAGTCAACGTAACAAATAATTCATAGCACTGCTACAGTGTCACAAGTACACTGCAGCATACACCCTTAACAACAAATATTTGTTATATGTAGCATGTTAATCTGGACTAGGGAAAGAGGGAAAGAAAGGGAATAGGGACGGCAATCTGATAGTCTGGCCGACTTGGGCTACCAGATTACCATTATGGGGGAGAGGATGGGAAAGTCCAAATTAACATCTACTGACATATATGTTTAAAAAATATATATAGTCTATAAAAATAAAAATACTTTTATGTATATATGAAGTGTGAATTTATTAGAAACCATTGCAGAAACTTATAAAAAACCTTAGCAAATAATATTTAACAAAAAAGATACAAGATCATATTTTTCATTTAAGCCTACTGGTTGTAATGTATTTAATTTAAGCATCCAGTAAGTTTCACGTTGGTTCAGAATTCTTTCACGGTCACCTCTACGTCTATCGATAGGAATATGGTCAATTCCAAAAAAACATGAGATCTTGCTTATTACTTTGATGTACCTGTTTGAAATGCAGAGAAACAGAATGTTTAAGAAAACCAGTTTCAATGTTAGAAAGATGTTCATAAATTCTTTTAAGAAGAGGGCGTGTCGTACGTCATACGGAAAACAAATTACAGCTACATTTCAAAATATATATTACAAAAGTGGAGTCACAATTGATGAAATTTCTAACTTGGAATTGTATTTTCTCAAATTCGAATGTCAATATCTTCTTAGGGGAATATTTACAGTAATCACACCTACCACATCTATGCCAACCTTTTGGTGGAACTGAAGTTAGTATCTGTACTATTGCATTTTCATTTATTCCAGTCTTAGGTCTATATTTATCAAAGTCTGGCAGACCTGATCCGACAGTGCGGATCAGGTCCGCCAGACCTTGCTGAATGCGGAGAGCAATACAATCTCCGTATTCAGCATTGCACCAGCAGCTCACAAGAGCTGCTGGTGCAACGCCGCCCCCTGCTGACTCGCGGCCAATGGGTCACCAGCAGGGAGGTGTAAATCAACCCATCTTTGTGACCGCTGCTTCATAACTGCTGTTTCTTGCGAGTCTGAAGACTCGCCAGAAACACGGGCCGTCAAGTTCCTTTCGGAGCTTGATAGATAGGCCCCTATGTGTCAATATTTTGTTTCTGTTTTTGCCATCTAATAAATTTTTGGCTCATATCAGAGGGGGAAAGAATTAATTTTAAATTCTGCCATCTTTTACAGATCATACAGTTTCTATCGGGCAAACTTGGTCCTAAAAAAAGGGTCTTTTTTAAGTAAATGCCAATGTTTATTTACTGTATATTCTATCTTTTTCTTATCTTGGCTATAAGTGGTTAACATTCTATTACAAAACTTACTATCCCGATCACTATTCATGATGGTGTTGACATCCATCATCTTTATATAGTAATTTTTCTTTTTACTTACCTCTGATTTACCTTCTAACAACTTATCTCGATCCAGTTTGGTTATTTCATCTATATTATTTTCCAGTAATGAAGATTCAAAACCTTTATCGATGAATTACTCTTTTAACATGTTGGCCTGAGAATGAAAATCAGGTATATTGGTACAGTTTTTCCTTATGCGGGCAAATTGTCCCTTAGGTATATTTCGGAGCCATTTCTTATCATGACAACTATTAGAATTAAGGTAAGTATTCTGTTCTACTGTTTTAAAATAGGTCTTAGTTGTTATTTTGCTATTTTCACTACTAATTTCCAAATCTAAAAATTCACTTCAATTACTGTCGATTTTATAGTCAACAATTAGACCCAAATTGTTTATATTCAGATGTTCCAAAAAAAAAAACATTTAAAGAGTCTATATTGACCTATTAAATTAGGATCACATCATCGATGTACCTTTTATATATTATCAAATTGTCTAAAAAATTTGTTTGAGTCCAAATTTATTCCTTTTCTGAATGTGTCAACATTCTGGCTGGTCTACAACAGGGGATGTGGTGGCGATGAACAGGGAGAGAATACAGGTGGAGACTGCTGGCCTAAAAGCAAGGAGGAAGTTGTGCTGCTGCCTACCATGCATGAAGTCTGTTGCGGAATCTCTTCCTCCACCATCTCTACAGGCTCATGATCAAGTACCTCCTGGTCTAGATTAAAGGCTATATCAGAAATGCTGGAAGTCACAATAATATCCTCATTGCACAAAACAGAGACTTGGAAAACCTGCTCAATATGTCCCTCTTCTACTACTCCTGCAGCATTTAGCTTGCTGCTACTGCAGTTGCTCAGAGACAGCCTTCAATACTACAATAAACCCACCGGATGCTGCCATATAACATGAGAATAAGGATAGTGGCAGAACTTGCAGTGGTATAACTGAAGGTGGTTTCGGGAGTAGACTGTCTAAATAGCTGATGTGTACACAGAGGCTGCTTGAGAACCTCGCACCCCATCCTAATACTACTACTAGTCTTGGAGCCAAACAATGCCAATTCAGCACCTACACCTTTAGACCCCCTCACTGTCCCCCCTTTTGTTTTATGGGTGGACATAGATGATAATTACTGCTACTGCTGCTGCTGCTGCTGCTGCTCGTCATGGTAGTGGTGGGCACTGCATATCTCCTACTAGTGGATATGGGATTGCATGCTAGAGCAGATGCTAAAGATGAACCTACTGTTACCGCAACTGCTGCTCCACTAGATATTTGAGCCAGAGTAGCAGACAATAGCTTTGAAATAATATTTGACTCTGTGAAGCAAAAGCAAGTCAAATAGGAGCAGACAAATACTATGCACTGGTAGTGACTGTGCTGATTGTTGTGATACTACTGATGGTGCTGGCAACAGCTGGAAACATAGTACAATCTGACCAACTTACAATTTTATGGCAAAATAATATAATTATATACTAGCTACTAGTTGTTAATTGTTGGTGCTTCTACTGTTATAATAAATGTTGTTTCATCAATAAGAAATATACAGTATATGGGGTAAATTTATCATGGTGCGAACAGACATGATCCGCTATAGTGAATCATGTCTGCCGCATATTGATAAATGCTGACAGAATATGCTGTCAGCATTTATCATTGCACCAGTAGTTCTTGTGAACTGCTGGTGCAATACCTCCACGCTAGCAGGGGGTGTCAATCAACCTGATCCCCCTTCAATCCATCTTAAATGCCTCGGCCAGGCTGATCCAACCTTCCCGTCGCTCTGTATCTGCTGCACCTCTCTTCAAGTCCCTTCATTGGCTCCCCCTTCACAGCAAAATTAAATTCAAAATTCTCACCCTTGCATACAAAGCGATCACCAACACCGCTCCTCTCTACCTATCCTCTCTAATCAACAAGTATACTCCAGCCCGCCCACTAAGATCCAACATTGACCTTCTTCTTGCATCAGCGACTATCACCTCTTCTCATGCTAGACTGCAGGACTTCTGTCATGCAGCAACTACCCTCTGCAACACTCTCCCTCGTCCTGTCAGGCTTTGCCATAATCTTTCTTCCTTTAAATGCTCTCTGAAGACTTTTCTGTTCAGAGAAGCCTACCACCCAACTCAATAATATTTCTCTTACCTAACATTTCCCTCATCTAACTCTGCATTAACATCTTTCTCAATCTTGCAGTCCTCACCTCCTGTTTCTCAACCTCCTTCCCTTTTAGATTGTAAGTTCCCATTGGAATAGGGCCCTCAATTCCTTCTGAATGTGTTTGTAAATTTTGTCTTATCTCTTAGAAGTTTTATATTATTGTTTTATTTAAATGAACTGTATCCATGGACAGCGCTGCGGAATATGATGGTGCTTCATAAATAAAGTATAATAATAAAATAATAATTAAATTGTTTAACTGTGAAAGTGCTGTAAATATTTCCCATTCCAATGTCGGAATATATACAGTATATCTTTTTATAACTATACCAATGTGATCATAATATATACAGTATATGGGAACTGTCCAGTCCAGTCTGTGAGTGCGGTCCATTCCTGTGTTTTGTATTTACATAGGGGAGGATACAAAAGCCTGTGTCACCCTGGGAGGTTCCCAGTTGGTTTGTTTGAAAGCATGCATTGTGTGGGTGCTGGTTTAGGTTTCCAGGAAGGGGGAGACCTTGATGTGGTCCTGGGCTTGATCTTTCATGCCAAATGTAACTGACTTCCCCCAGTTTTGCTTTTAAAATGTATTGTGTATCTGCTGGCAAGTGCCAGGTTTTCTGTTTGTTGCATATATATATATATATATATATATATATATATATATATATATATATATATATATATATATATATATATATACATATACATATAGGTGTAGATATATATTTTACCAAAAAATCATATATACTGTTTGTATATAGATAGATAGATAGAGATATATTCATTTAAGATAAAGTAGATCATATTCTTCTATGTGAAGAACATAGGAATGTGAAACATTCATAATTCATACTGCGTTTAGCGCACTTGAATATACATGGTCATGTTAGTCCTCGAATGTTAGTTTTTTTTGGTTTTTTTTGCATTTTGCGAGCTCAATTGAGGGAGACTACGTTAACATGGTTGTGATATTCAAAGTTCAACTATTGTTGAGCGTTGGATTTTCGCTTGCATGCTAACTTTTTGCTATCAACTTGTAACCCATTTGCAAAAAGCCTCAATCTAGCAAAGTTAACACACAAGCGAGAGTGCAAAATAGCGCTCCACTCCCGATATAGCCCAAAGGAAGATCTCAGGCAGGAGCCCTACCTGTCTAGCCTGCCCCATTGCAATATAAAATGCTACAGGCTCATATTAATACTAAACAGTGATAGAAAAATTATAAATTCCTGCTCCCCAGTACAGCAATATGCAGTTGTAATGTGATGCACTCATTGCAAGAATAAAAGTGATTCTGCACACTAAAAGGCCAGATTACAAATGACATTTTTTCTGTGTTCGTGTTTTTTATAGTAATTTATCAGAGATGAGACTGAAATGTTCTAAATTCATAAAGAGGTGTATTGCTCATTTTATGCAAGAAGAAAAAAATAAAATAAATATGCTGTACAAATTATTTTACGTATGCATGTGATGAAAAACATTATATTTATAAAATAATTTAAAAAGAAAAAAATCTTGGTTTCTGCTCTTTTAATGGGAATTCTAAACTTCCCCTCAAAAATGTTGAAAATTTTGTTAAGAGAAAATCTCTTGGATAAAAAGTGTGAAATGGTAAATGGTCCACTGCCCAATCGATGCAAAGTGATGTGGACAGGTTCTCAAGTTGAGAGCTATGTTCGCACAGCATTTAGTAAATGGGGTTACCTTAAAAGCCTGGTGCAGGGGGATATTATCCCTCTTCTGTTTTGGGTATCTGATTATTTTCCTTAAGGTTGCCACAGCTATCCTTGGCAGTAACAGGTCACCAAAGTTGTTATAAATTCAGGATTGTTGTTATGCTCCTCATAAGCTTTGTCATGACTTACGTATAGCTAAGCAAGGGCCCATAAGATTTGGGTGGCCTTTGTTACATAGATTACTGGCAATAGGTATGGATGGAGTTGGAGAAGTGGTGCCTTGATGTAGAGGGGATAGCAAATGCTGTGGACTGCTGTGCATAGAATTTCTCCAATACTAAGCCAAAAGTGGTAGCCTCCACATAAATTGTCCAGATTGTATTGAAGTGCTAACCAGGGAAGCAATTGACTGGACCATGGAAGTCACTAAAATGTAAAAAAAAATTGGTAGCACTCAAAAGTAGCGAAAAGTTAGAACAAAATATGTATTTAAATTATTCAAAATTTCACCTGGGGTGCTCCTCCCATGAGAAGGATGGCTGAAAATTAAATGTATTAGAATTTATTAGAACACTTTGCTAAGGGCACTGTGTGGCACAGTAGACTTGGGCTCTGACTAAGTTTTGCCACCACCTAAATTAATTAAAGTTCAGTATTTTTTTTTATTCTAATAAACGCAACCTTGTTGAAAAAGTCTCTGTGAGTTTATTTTCATAAAGGGTAGGGTAGGGTGTTGAAGGCTGTTAATTAGTTGGTTAACTCAGTTCAACATAATAGGCCATTTAATACATTATGAATGGTATGGCTTTTTTATAATATTTCCTTGTATTATTATTAGTTTTAAATTAATTTAGCTGTAATATGACTTTCAGGAAGATTTTGATAAGTAATTTCTGTATTACAATGTACGGGGGTCATTTTTTTTCATATAAAGACATCATTGTTCATCAATCTTGCCATACTTTGAGTAAAATTTGTCACGCTGAGCTTTTATACTTGGTCTTAATAGCTTCTATTCTGAAGGGAGAGGAAAATATTTTGCAAATGTCACATCCAATCATAATAATGGTATGAATTTGACAGTACTTTACTTTTGATTGAATAATTAACCTTAAATATACCTTTTTATTACATCATTAGGGATAATTAGCTTCCAGATATATAAATAATGCTGTCTCTCCTTTTTTACATGTAGTAATAAAAAGATTTACAACCATGTATTCTGTGTATATTTCATGCTTATTCTTATTTTAAATGTTGTTTGAGATATAGATCTATGTGGACACAATATTGAAATTATTATAGATACTGTAAAAAAGTATCCATAGAATATTTTTTTTTACAGTATCTATAATAATTTTGAATAATAATTATTATTTTTTTATATTTTTTTTTATATTTCAATAATATTCCTTAATATAACTAATTTAGTTTCCATGTGTCCTAACCCGACACTACGTTAGACATATATTGCACATATTTGTTTTATATTTTCTTATGTTCTTCACATAGATTTTTTTCAATTTTCATTATATATATATATATATATATATATATATATATATATATATATACAAAAATTTCCAAACTGGCAACAGCACTGTTTAAAAAGTATATAATTTTATTCAAGCAACATAGGATTAAAATAGCAATGTTTGAGTAACGCAGGACCCTTAGTCATGCTACAAACAATAGCTATCCACCATCTTTTAAAAAGATGGTGGATAGCTATTGTTTGTAGCATGACTAAGGGTCCTGCGTGACTCGAAATATTGCTATTTTAATCCCATGTTGCTTGAATAAAATGATATATTTTTTAAACAGTGCTGTTGCCAATTTGGAAATGTTTGCATGTATATATCATGAGGTTGGCAGAGCTCACTGGCGTACGTGCACTTATCACTTTGAAAGAAGATAATCCTATACACTTGAAAGTGATTTTCTATTAGGTGCGGGACTTACCTTACTTGTTTGATATATATACAGTATATGTGATAATGTTCATGTCAAATATATATCTATACCTTTATAGGAATATATATACAGTTATAGGTATATACAGACATATACAGAAATATGTACACCCCTTGAATAAGAAGCCATATACATGAACCACAAGCATTTTCACTCTCTCAGTGTGCAAGTTGTGTGTTACCATTACATGTGAATACATAGGGGCGGATTTAATAAGCAGTGGATGCTGCTTAATTCGCCCAAAGTTTCCGGCGATCTGGAAAATGAAGTTAAGAAGCAGCAGTTGTAGCTCCTTAATTTGTCCGCCACCTTTTAGGCAGACTGCAATCATCCTGATCTGATATGATCGGGATGATTGACACCCCCTGCTAGCAGCTGATTTACTGTGAATGTGCAGGGGGTGGCATTGCACAAGCATTTCTTGTGCAATGTTAAATACCGGCATTGTTTGCCATTGGCATTTAGCAATGCAGGGCTGACATGATTTGCTATAGCGAATCATGTCCGCACGGGGTTTAATAAATTGACCCCATAGTGTCAATGCATCATTTCCTGGAAGCGCTCATGATTCATATACTCTATGTAACTAGGTCATTTTTGACAGGTTTGAGAATGGAGAATTCCCTCATTGATGGTATTGATTAAGTTAAATACATGAGGCCTTTCATTTATTTTCCACCATAAATCATTACAGATCTCTGCTTGTTTATAAGTGTTTTCCACACATCGCCTAACTGGTTGCACACAAGTCCCTCACAGCCTCAACTGCCACCTTCAGCACTCAACGGTATTCTAAATTGCATTCAGCTGACCAACACCCTCACATCACTGCATCAAAACTTACACGGTCTAATGCGTAAACACAAGAATCAACCAATTGATCTTTGCATCCAACATGCTTTCTGGGGCTGTCTGCTCCTGCCCAGAAAAATCACCATAGTGCTCCTCTCTGATATGGACTCACACTGCTCAATGCAACCTTTAAAATATGGGTGCAGGGCCTGGCTTCACATGCCCAATACCCACAATCCTAATCTAACAGAAAGAGCAAATATTGAAGCCCATAAGATGTGCCAAACTGTGACTGAGTGTACCTTTAGGGTTCTCAAATCATTGTACAAATATTTAGATCAGTCCCGTGGAACCCTGCTCTTCTCTCACCAGAAGGTCATTGATATAGGCAGCATGCTCCTGCCTTCACAATCTGGCACAATGCAATGGCTTAAGGAGGAGGAGCCATAATCTCTTGATGGGTTTGGGGAAAATCCAGGAGTCAGACAGGTTAGAGACATCCTACATGATACTTCAAATGTACATGTTAACACCTTTGAGAATTGATATTACCTGTATTATTCTTGTATCATATTAAAGGACCATTATAGTCAGAGAGTACATGCTCTAATTCTTTAAAACATGTCATTTAAAGATTAGTAACCCAGCAATCCTATTTGTTTAATTTCCGCAAAGGGTTCTACACATAGTAGAAATAAAGCTTGCAACCAAAAGAGCACTGTAGGTCTAAAGCAGAAACTGACACTGATCCTATTAGCAGCACTAGTCACACAGCTGAGTTCTCTGCAGATATCTATACCTGTACATACTCTGAAGTCACACTAACACAACATGCCTTAAATTAATTTGTTCTCAAGTGAACGTGTTTACTTCCAATTCGTAATACAAGCACTACTTCTGATGCATGCAAAGAGACATGATATACCCCTTATTGCTTGCATGCAACAGTTAGCGTGACACTCGTAATCTAGCCCACTGTAAGCATTTTTTTGAGAATACAAATTTTTTATTTATTAACACATTTACAAAGTGGTTCAGATTAGAATAAACTCTAAACAAGGTCTATAACAAGATGCTACTAGGGTATAATCTGTTTTTTTCCCTTTTACCATTAAATGATCAAATCCCCTTCAATATTAAACCCATACGAGTACCTAGTGCAAAGTCTGAATATCCAAAAAAAACTTCTCTAAGTAGAAGCAATGCTATTCCCCTTGTACCCCTAGAGACAATCCTGATCTACTCTAAAACTTTGAAACTGTTTACATTTTTGAAATAGTAACATAGTAGCTGAGGTTGAAAGAAGACAGAAATCCATTGAGATCAACCTTTACAGGTCCTACCTGATTTACAGTAAAACCTCCAATTGTGCTTAACTTAATCCCATTAAAAAGGTGACCCATTTAACACAAGTTAGCAAATCCCTGAATTATGTTTATAGCCAGAAACGTATCTAAGCCATTTTAAATGTATCTAAGGTATTGGCAGTCACTACCTCCTTAGGTAATGAGTTCCACATTGATTACTAATACAGTGAAAACATTTTTATGTTGCTGGAGATTAAATCTTCTTTTCTCCAGCCATAAATTGTGACCTCTTGTCACAATCAATTTCCCTGGAATATTCAGAGCATCTGCCAACTCTCTATATGGGCCTTGAATACATTAATAGAAATAATCATATCACCTCTCAAGTGCTTTTTTTTCTAGAGAAAACAGACCTAGTTTGGTTAACCTTTCCTCATAGTTTAAATTCTCCATTCCCATTATTAGTTTTGTCTCCTTTCTCTGAACTTTCTAACTCTGCAATGTCTTTTTTTCAGATTGGTCCCCAAAGCTGCACCCCATATTCAAGGTAAGTTTTACCAGGGATTTATATAGTTAAAGGGACACTAAACCCACATTTTTTCTTTCGTGATTCAGATAGAGCATGCAATTTTAAGCAACTTTCTAATTTATTCCTATTATCAATTTTTTTTCGTTGTCTTGCTATCTTTATTTAAAGGCAGGAATGTGATGCATAGGAGCCGGCCCATTTTTAGTTGAGAACCTGGGTTATGCTTCCTTATTGGTGGGTAAATGTAAGCATCCAATAAGCAAGCGCTATCCATGGTGCTGAACCTAAAATGGTCTGGCCACTAAAATTTACATTCCTGCTTTTAAAATAAAGATAGCAAGAGAATGAAGAAAAATTGATAATAGGAATAAATTGGAAGGTTGCTTAAAATTGTGTTGGAGTGTCTTCATGGCATTAATATTTGTTCTATTGTAACATATAATGTTAAACATCTTTATATAATATGTACATATTTAAATCATATACAGTGAATTCCTGTAATTAGAGGAATATATGAATTATATCTACTAACTCTCAGTATTCATATTACCAGTAACTTTATATCTATCTAGTTACGATGTCAAATGACTTCAGATTAACTGTATTGGCTTCTTAAGCGCTCTCATACTATCAAACACTAGGAGTCATTTCCTCCTTATTTTTGTACCCACATAGTACATGAACAGATCTTATATATTTACTTTCGGTTACCTATTGTCCTGTAGTTAACTAAGCATACTTGCAATATATTTCCTTTCTTTTCATGTTAAATGAATTTGTCACTTAAATGATGTTTACATTATAATATCACTGCAATGCGATTGGACCACCGGTGGGCGTGCTTTTACACATCATTCAGGATAACCAATCCTGTCGATAATCCTGTGATAGGCTGACATAGGGGTGTGTACCTACAACCCCTTTGTGATTGGACAATTGGCTACACATAAGGAGGAGGGTGTTTCCAACTCAGGTTAGCCTTTGACAACGCCGTTTGTCGGCAAAATGCGCATCAGGCGATATCCTGAGTTGGCAAACCCATAATATGACTATACTATACCGAGCTCTAACTGAGAAAGGCTGTGCTTCGTTTTGCACTAATTGTTGATCCTGTAGCTCTACTGTTGCAAGGCTATTGTCATTTTTTTAAGCTGCCTAAAAATATTGGTATTAAAAGGTAAATCCGTGTTTTGGGTTAATTATACTGAGCTTAATCTGAGAAAGGCTGTGCTTCAAGTAATACTAATTGTTTATCGTATAGCTTAACTGTTGCGAGGCTATTGCCACCCCCTTTTAAGCTACTTATAAGTACTGGTATTAAAAGGTAATCGTCAAACTCGTTAGCAGCCTATATACTTTTGCCTCTCAGTTTTATTATTGGCTATCTCTAGTTGCCCTCCTTTGAATTAGCACCTATGTATAGTATATAACTAATTTTGGCGAGACATTTGTCTCTTTTCTAGTTTTTTTGTGCAATTCCTGGTTGGTTATTCTGATACAAAATTTGATTATTCGGTATGCCAACTCATCCTTCAGTTATTAATCTAAGTTTTAATACACCCACATTAAATTATCATTTTTATTGATTATATATAGACCCCCTCTGAGGAAGCGTACGTGAAATGCGAGTCAGGGGTCCGACAGGGGCAGCTTTGTCTCTCCTGTTGTTCTTTTAAATTTGCTTACTTTTGTGGAAAATAAGTTGATAAAGTGGTTTAACTTGTATCCTCTAGTCCTTTATGATAAATATGTTAAAAATTAATACAGCCCTCGGATTGTAAGGGCTTAGTTAATCTGAATTTACAACGGACTGAGGATAACTTAATAGTGGACAATTATGCAACCTACAAAGTTTAAGTGGTTTTAATTCACAGCCTTTGCTACTGTATGTGAGTTCATAGTTGATTCAAATAAAACTTTAATGTATGAATGATATGGAACGTTTTTAACATTTAGACACTTTATGAAGTAAGTAGAGTTAAATCTTCACTACATACAAGTGGAATCACTCTCTCTTTAAACTTTGTTGTACTCTCAGTTACAACTAGTTTGTCTAGTTGTTGTTAATAAAAGTTATATTTTGATTTTTTCCTGAGTCATTTCCCTCCTCTTCATGCCTTTAGGGCATGATATCTTTAGTGTGTGTTTTTTTCACATATATTTAAATCTTTTCCTTGAGTGCTCGCACTTTTTGTCCATCTTCATCTCCCCCCTTTTTTGATACATTTAGTTTCAAGGACAGTGAGCACCCCCCACATCATTTGATAGATAATTATTTGGTACTGTTTAGAATTGCTAGACTTTCTTATAGGATTACGTTGTGTGGGGTATTTATTGATAACCATCCCTTTTATTACTATTTACAATCTATCTGAATCATGAAAGAAAAAATGTGGGTTTAGTGTCCCTTTAAAGAATGATGTTTTGTTCCCTTGCATCAATGCCTCTTTTAATACATACTAATATCTTATTAGCCTTAGAAGTCACTGCCCTGCATTGTGTCCCATTTTTAGCTTGTTATCTATTACTACTCCCAACTCCCTTTCCTTCTCAGTTTTGCTAAGTCTAGTTCCATTTAAATTATAGGTTGCCATTTAAATAATTTATTTACCATCCGATTCATCCATTTTCTGTAAATCCACTTGTAAAGCGATTTCATCCTGAACTTACCTCTTACACAACTTTGAGTCATCTGCAAAATAGGGATATTACTATTTAATTCTTGCTCAAATTCATTAATAAAAATATTTAAAAAGTACAAGGCCCAGTATTGATCTTTGAGGGAATCCACCGATTACCTTTGCCCATTCTTAATATGATCCATTTACTACTACATGTTGCTCCTTTTCTTTTATCCAGTTATTTATCTATGAGCAAATATTGTCAGCTATACCCATTGTACATTAATTTATCATGTGGAACTGAATCAAACGGCTTTGCAAAATCCAAGTATATAACATCAACTGAATCCCCTTATCTATATTTTTACTTACTTCCTCATAGATTAGTTCGACATTATCTATTTCTTATACAACCATGCTGATTTGAACTCATAATCTTGTTTACATGAATAAACTCATCTATATAATCCTTTTTAATTATTTAAGTATCTTGCCCACTACTGATGTCAGACTAACTGGTCTATAGTTTACTGGATTAGCCCTGCTTACCTTTGGCAGGTATGTCCGAGCATAAGACATCATTCTCTATATTATTAAGATGCACTTGATTCCTATAGCAGACTTCCCTAGTGGACAATACTGTTTGTTACATTGAGAACATTTGATCAAATATATCACATAATAAGATCAACAGTTTGTGCATGTTCCCATTTCAAAAACTCACTGTGTAAAACTCAGCTGAAAGTAAGAACACACTTTAGAGTATTGACATGACACACATTTGTGAAAACTACATTTGTAATGATAACCAACTGGTGGTTGATTCAGATTTCCTCAGAACACTATATGCTAATACGTTACACAGTGTACAACATCTCTTAGAAACAAAATTGCAACCCTGTGATACAAAATCCTTTACAATGTCCTTATTAATCAGTATAGATAAATTATTTTGAATGATGTTAAACACTTCTTGAAACTGTAGACTATAAATAGTTACAAAAGATCTTTAATAATCTTTAACAGCTAACAAAAACTGTGATCTATTCATTCTATCCAATCCAAAGGCTCTAGTCACTGTTTTTAATCCATATAAATTGCCCTTTCCCATGTGTAGGAGGGAATAGGAAGTGAAAGGTATTTTCTATATAAACATGTGTTTACTTGATTCTGTGTATCACCCATTAATAATACTGTATATCCAAGTAGAGTATCACGTGATTGTTGGTTTCAAAAGTAAAAACTCAAAATATTGTATTTTAAATATCTGATAGGTCCTTTGCTGGGTTTCCCTTCAAAAACATCTGGGACAACCCCCAGGCAATCTATATATAGGTTGGAAATAGATAGGGCAAACTTGGCCCCCATCAGAAAACCTCATTACTTCAATAATGTAGGACTTCTAGTTTGGATCATAATTATTAAAGGGATACTGAACCAAAATTATTTATTTATTGATTCAGATAGATCAGGCAATTTTAAGCAACTTTCTAATTTACTCCTATTATCATTTTTTCTTCATTCTCTTGCTATCTTTATTTTCAAAAGCAGGAATCTAAGCTAAGGAGCCGGCCCATTGTTGGTTCAGCACCCTGGATAGCGTTTGCTGACTGGTGGGTACATTTAGCCACCAATCACCAAGTGCAACCCAGGTGTTGAACCAAAAATGGGCTGGCTCCTTGGCTTAAAATCCTGCCTTTTTAATAATAAAGATAGCAACAAACAAAGAACATTTTATAATAGGTGTAAATTAGAAAGTTGCTTAAAATTGCCACCTCTTTCTGAATCATAAAAGAAAAAAAAAATTGGTTCATATGATATTCAGTCATATTCTCCAATATAACCTGTTCTACATCATCATCTAAGACACTGCATTGTTAATGACCGAAATATCTCATTTGGATTGCCAAGCAACCTGAATCTCAACATTTAATTGTTGCAAGGCTGCAGAAATATAGTATGATTTAGTCATAACCAATATTTTACCAACTTTGTCTGCTTTTTTATGATTATGTTGTGTTTTTTTAAGAAATCACATTCCTGACCATAAACAAGCCATTAAAGTAGAGTGTAAGTATACTAGATTTTTCCTAGTCATTTATGGAATGCCATAGACATAGGTCTGAAACCAGTGTACTTGGGTACTCCAGTCTGGATTCACATTCTAGGTGTAACAAGATCAAGAAATAACAACTATCCTTAAAATGGAATAAGCCCATAAATCAAGGCTGACTTTGATTCCTTTCTCCATTCTGTATAGTAGGGAAATTCTGTAAACTGGGTTCTTACTGATTCCAAAAATTTTTTTTTAAAATGAGATCCATCACTAATTACTTGACATCAATAATAGTTTTTGGATACATTAAAGTTGTAAGTAGGTGCAAAACCCAATACTAAAACTAGGACCATGGAAGCCCCCTTAACATGTAACCTGTTTCTGGCTTATTTACCTCAATCTATTATTCCTCCTCTTTTTTTTTTTCTTTTTTTTAGTTTAAATAATTTTTATTAAGTTTTCATCAATAACAGTAAAAAATTGGGAAAATGTCAACAGGAAAATACAATATAAAAGGAGGTAATGGTAAAAGGATCATCGATAACAGTTATATTGTCCTGTAATATAATAAAAGGGTATATTTAGAAACAGAACATAATTAAATGGTGAGATTGGTTATCTCATAGACTATTGCCTCATGTGATTGTTATTAATTAAAAGTTACGAAATATAAACAGTGATGATGCAATGAGAATGTTAAGAGTGGAAAACCTGAGAAAAACAGGGGGGAGAAGGAAGTAGGAAAAATTATGGATGAAGAAGAAGAAAGGGCGGAAAGACAAAGAGAGGGGAGGAAAGGGAGCTGGTGAACCTTGTAAGTTTAGTGTAAGCAATAATTATGTGGATATCTGCGTTAGAGATTTTGTCTTGAATTATTTAGTTTATTATATTCTGCTCCCAGATGAATATGATGTCTAGTATTGTGCTTTTATTTTCTTTTATGTTCCTTTGAAAAACCTCTGTATTTACTTTATGGATTATTCTGTCTTTCTTTCTACTTGGTGCTATGTTATAAATGCCCCTCTCACTCAAAAATTCTAACTGCCTTCTATCTTTATTATTAAAGGTCCTTACTCATCTATGCTATCCTCTTGCCTGCAATCTGATTAACTGACCTGTGGTCTGGGAATATCACTAGTGGACACCTTAATAGTAAATGCATGCTTCCTCTTAGGTTTAACTACTACTATCTCATCTTCTTATGGCCCACTAGATTTTCCTAGAGATCTACTCCCAGCACTATCAGATATGTCCTCATCTGTCCATTGACTTTCTATTTACTGCCATTAGATTCCCCCCCTCCAGAATCCCTGCTCTTAAGCTGCCTATTTATCCAGCCCCATTTTTGCTAGATATAGACCCTGTCCTTTTCTTCAACCTATGTGCTATAAACATAGGTACAATAGCGCTTACTCAACTATCATTGGTGAATTGATAAGCAAAAAAATCCACATGGTACCAACAGCTCTCTTTGGCTCAAAAGCAAATAATGTATTTTTGTTTATAACACATTGGCAGGTGTTAAGACATTGATTTGATGGACAAATATTTATAACATTGCCTGCTCAAACAAATTACACTATGGGAAAAAGTTAAAAATAATATATATTTAAATATGAACATAACAAAACAATTAAAAATATGTATGTCAGGAGCTTCCGGTGAGGGCGGTCACGTGAGCGGAGGTTGGAGAAAACGTCCGCTGTAAGAACTAGCTGCGTTAACAAGCTAGTGGAAAAGAGCCTCTAGGCGGAAACAAAGTACTGCCGAGACCTACCACTAAAGCAGCCGATTACCTCCGGGGGAGCTCGACCCCAAGAGCGCACACTGCGCTTAACGAAATATCTTCTGGGGAACGCCACAGGAGGATTAAGCTGCTGATTGACAGACTCAGCGTCGCAAGACCGCACACAGACCGGCGGGACTGATACCGGTGCTGTGGGAACCTCTCCGTCAAGCCAAGGAAGAAAAAACAGAGGACAGCAGTGCTGGTTCATTGCTGGAGAATACTGGAGGGTACAGACCGGCCATTACAAAGGAAAACAAGATAAGTACTTAAGGGGCTGGAATTTGAAGTACACAGGAACCCTGTTGTGGGTGAAAATTCTATACAAAGATAAGATAGAATTAAAGAAGTAGAGGGATTGCTGGGTGTATCTTCCTAAGATTAATAACTAAGGATAGCCTGCTATAAGTAGGGCCCAGATCCCTAGACACTTTTTATATGATAATCTGCTGGTTTATTAAGCATATGAGCAGCTATCCCCAAAAGAACTAGGAAGAAACTAAATAAGGATAGCTAAGCTTAATGAATGTAAAAACTACATGAACTATAATAAACATTTTTATTTCTGCCTGCCTCAAACAGAAACCTGAACACATATTATATATGTTTTTGAAAGAACTATTGGCCCAATAGCTTATTATATTATATCCCCTAATTTAACAAGGATTAAGAAATAAGGAGACTGGATATACATGAACTACATTAAGAGCAAAGGAAAAAGGATCAGTCATCAAGTAATTAGCTTTAAACACCCTGTGAAGCAGATACACAGACAGTCAGAGGGGTTGGAAAGAAACAAAGCAGCAAAAGTGTATAGCTAATTGAACACACATTTTTCAAGAAAACAGCTGGGAAAAGACTTCCAAGTACAGAGTGAAATTAAAAAAGAGCAGGAATACTTACTTTAAAAGAAGAAACTATCATGCATATTCCTGGACAGATATAAAAGGGACACAATATCCTGGGTAACTGTGGTATCAAGATAAAAAGACAAGGAAATATCTTCTCTTTTTGAGTTTCTTTTGGAGCTACAGGAACCTGGCCCCTTAGAGGAATAACAAGGGCCTGGAATATAATACACTGGGATAGTGATGTGGATAAGGTTATAACAGAATAGTAGTTGCAAAATGAAGAGGAATCATACTGTGAAGTAATAATTGACTGTAAAGATTGCAGGAACTTATTTGCTATGAGTTTTGTATATTTCTTTTTTGTATGTTTTGGCTTTCCCTCCCTTACTTAAACTCAAGTATAAATTGCAAATATATACAAGGCAGCCTAACTGGCACAGTTAGACAATAGTAGCAATTTATAGAGCTGTGAAGAGGGTGAGAATAAATACAAAGTGTTATAGCTAGATTGTAAAGGCAGTCACGCCTGTATAGCATAGTTTGTGCTTTCTTTTTGTTGCTGGTTGGCTTTATATTCCTTCTGGGACTTATCTATTCCTGGTCTCCACTGAGAAATATACAAAGGGGCTGAATACTCATAGAACACTGAAGACATTAGGCCTGTATATTATAGCCAATAACCTTTTGTACGTCGACAGAGGGGACTAGAATAGACACTGCGGAGATAAAACCAAGATAGACAGTTATTGAACTGATATTGGAATTTCTAGACGGGAGATTTAGATCAGGGACCTGAAAGAGAGAAGAGTCAAAAAATAGTCACTACTTTTTTTTTTTTTTCTCACAATTCTAAATAAAGTTCTAAATTTTTATAGATAGTTTAGATAAAGGGGGGGGGGGTGTGTTTAAACAGATAAACACTGAAACACCAAGACACGCTATACTCACAGAAATACACACACACATATAGGTGTATGTATATATGTGTCTATATATATATATATATATATATATATGCATGTAGGTTTTACATATGGATAAATATATATCTAAAAACAAACTGAAATCACCCATAATGTCTTCTAGAAATAAAAATCACGACAAGAAAAGTAATAAATCCACTTTTGAAGCCCCTGAGGGTTTAGAAGAAAACACTACACTGAGCACGAGTAATGACGATTTAGTTAGACAATTAAATGCACTCTTCTCTCCAAAATTTGATCTAATTCAAAACAGTATAAATGAACTCTCTGATGAAGTTAAACATTTCGCAGCTAGAATCACTCATGTAGAACAGAGGGTTTCAGATATGGAGGATAGGGAGATACAAAGGGATCAAGTGTCACAAAATATGTCACTGCAATTAGAAGCAATCAAAGCGAAACTAGAAGATCTCGAAAACCGTACAAGACGGAATAATATTAGATTAATTGGCTTAACAGAAGGAATAGCAGAAAGGGAGCTTAAAGAATTTGTAGAGGGCGAACTTATGAAAATATTGAAAATTGATAAGTCTGAACCCACAATTTTGGTGGAGAGAATTCACAGGATTGGTCCAATTAAAAAAACAGCAAATGGAGATTATATCAACAGAGCAGTTATTATGAAAATGTTAAATTTCCAAGATAAAATAAGGATGTTTAACGCGTATAGGAAATTAAACAATGAATTAATCTATAAAGGGAAAAAGCTACTAATATTTAATGACTATTCAATTGAAACTGCTAATAAGAGACGGATTATGGCACCTCATTGCACCAAACTTATACAATTAGGATGGAAAGCCAGATTATTATATCCAGCAAAAATAAATGTACAAACTAAAGAGGGAAATAAATTGTTCACAGATGAGGCAGAAGTAAAACTTTTTATAGAAAATACTAATAATGGAAATAAAGCAGCAGGAAAAGAGGGGAACTAGAGAGGGGGCTTCACAAACGATATCAATCTGGTATCGGGATGGCATACTCAAGGCTCACTTAAATGTAAAAATGATTTTAATTAATAGGGCTGAATGCCCTCGACCAAATATAGTCCGACTCTTAAAGATACTCTCAAACAGAATAAAATGTCTTTTAAAATTATATCTTGGAATATAGGCGGAATTACGTCACCCATAAAAAGGAAATCCATATTAAAATATACTAAGAAACTAGGTGCACAGATAATTTTCCTCCAAGAAACACATTTAAAAAGCGAAGAAGCAGCTAAATTAAAGGGCGGATGGATCAAAGAAGCAATTTTCACTCCATGCAGTCAAAGGAAAAAGGGGGTAGCAATCTTATTTAGCAAGACACTAGAATATACTATTAATAATACTGTAATAGATCAGGATGAGAGGTTTATTATTATATCAGTAAGGATTGAAAACAAAGAATATGTCCTTTGTAATGTATATGGCCCTAATAGTGAAGATCCAGGATTTTGGAGGAAGATAAGGGACCAGCTGATGATATATGTAGATAAACAATTAATAATTGGAGGAGACTTCAACCTGACACCAAACCTAGTTCTAGATAGATGGAAAGAAATAGGGGAAGTTAGAACAAGGGACATGAGAAATAAGGGGAACATGCGGGCTAAAAGGAAAAGGGAAAGTATAATACTGAAAAATTTGAAAAAAGATTTAAACATGCAGGATATCTGGAGAATAAGAAACCCAGATGGCAGGGAATTCACATGTCTCTCTAGGTCTAAACATTCACTTTCAAGAATAGACTTCTTTCTTGTCTCAGAAAGTTTGATTAAACAGGTCCAGGATTCCAAGATTGATCAAATTACATTATCGGATCACGCACCCATTAGCATCACTTTTAATGCTAATTTTACAAAACAAATAGGGTCATTCTTTTTCCCAAAATATTTATTGAATAATTCTAAATGTATAAGCTTCTTAAAAGAGAAATGGATAGAATATGAAAGATTCAATAAAAACTATTGGAATAAAACTAATATCTATTGGGACACAGCTAAGGCAGTGCTTAGAGGTGAGATCACTTCTTATGTAATTAGGTTGAGAAGGAAATTAAAATATAGGAGACAACAAGTAACTAAAACTCTAACCAATGCATATACAAGATTTTTGAGTAACAGATCCAAGATTAATTGGGAAAAATACACCCTAGCAAAACAAGTCAGGGATAATTTTTTAACTCAAGATGAAATTAAAGAAAACATGAATAGATGCTCCAAATTTTATAGATTTGGTAACAAATCTGGAAGGTTCCTGGCCCAAATAGTAAATAATCAGAAGAAAAATAAATATATTTCTAAATTAAAAATGGGGGATAGGGAGATAACCAATTCTGAAGAGATTCAAGAAGTATTTTATGAATATTTTTCAAAATCATATTCGCCAGTTCCTATAGATGAAGATATAAAGGAACAATTCTGGAAAGAAATAACGGTTCCAAAAATTGACACATCACAATTAAATAAACTCAATGAGCGAATTTTGGAAGAAGAAGTTTCACAAACAATTAAATGCTTAGCTAATAATAAGGCTGCTGGTCCCGATGGTCTTCCCCCAGAATTTTATAAAATATTAATTGAGGAAATTACGCCTACATTAACACATTTGCTTAATAAATTCTGGACAGGGCAACTTACGCCCTCTACAGACTTTAACGAATCAACAATAATTATTATACCAAAACCAGGGAAGGACCCACAGCTACTAGAATCATATAGACCAATCTCTCTCTTAAATACTGACTATAAAATAATCACAAGCATTATAGCAAAAAGATTTCAGCTGATATTAGGGGGGATAGTCCATCGGGACCAAACAGGCTTCATGAAAGGTCGGTCATCCAATATTAACCTAAGGAAACTGTATTTAACAATAGCAGACGTTTGGTATAATAAGAAATATAATAAGGAAATAAATAGGGCAGATCTAGCTATAATTACGCTGGATGCGCATAAAGCCTTTGACTCCATAATATGGGACCACATATTTACAACATTAGGTAAATTTGGATTTTCTGGAAACTGCTATAATATGGTTGAGTTATTGTATAAAAAATCCCAAGCTGCCTTAATTATAAATAAGTCCAAAACAAATTTTTTCCCACTTATGAGGGGGACCCGACAAGGATGCCCCCTATCTCCCCTAATTTTTAACTTAGCTTTAGAACCACTCCTTAGTACACTCAGATTAAAGATACAGGGAATAAACATACAAGATAAAGAGATTAAATTGGCAGTGTACGCTGATGATTTACTGATTTTTACTAGACAATCTCCCAGAAATTTTAATTTAATCTGTCAAATAGTGGAAAAGTTTGGAACATTCTCGGGGTACAAAATTAATAAAAATAAATCAGAAGTATTATGGGTGCAAAAAAATAAGGATTCAGACACTCATACTTTTAAGGAGGTAAAAGATTTTTTAGTCTATCTGGGGTTAAAATTTTCAGCAAATCCAGAAGAAATATATGCATTAAATATAAAAGAAGCAGTCAGGAAATTTGCAGATACTCTTAAAAATTGGGAAACTCTCCCCCTATCGCTATATGGTAGAATAAATCTATTTAAAATGGTAGCATTACCACGCTTATTATATATATTTCAAAATATTCCTTTACTGTTGAAAAACTCAGAGAGGAAGAAAATAAATACTTCCATTAAAACATATTTATGGGGGAAAAAGAAAGTAAGATTAAATCATGGAAAGTTAACACTTCCAAAAAAACTGTTGGGATTGGCTCTTCCAGATATCGGATTGTATAATTTGGTGGCAGTAGGGAAAATTGCCATAGATTGGCTATTAGACATAGGATATTTTACTATGTTAGAGATAGAAGCTCAACTAATTAAGCCTTTATACCTAAAAAACATAGTCCATTTGGAAATTAGCAAGCTGCCTGTTTACATAAAGAGAATAAATTTACTTAAAGATTCAATAATTGCATGGCATAAAATCTGTAATAAACTAAGTATAAAGTTTGCTGTATCACAATACCTGGCAATTAAAGGAAACCAAGAATTTCAAATAGGATTCGTAACAAATGTGGGCACAAAGTGGGAGGAACAAGGCCTAGTTAATGTGTTTCAAATAATAAATAGAGAAAGAGATAGCCTAAAGGTCATAGAATTTGAGAAAGCCCAAGAACAATTTCACTTTAAGAAAGAACACTACTTTGCATATTTACAACTAAAAGACTATTGCATGAAACTTATAAGATTACATGGGGAAGTATGGGATCACCCACCTCTGAAACCAATACTGAGTGCATATAAAAATAGTAAATTTTCTATATCACTATTATATAATATTATAAATCATACAGAACACGAAAATCAATTGGAGAAAATTTTATTAAAATGGAAGATCATGCACTTTCCAGAGTTGACTATACAGATTGTATTAAAAAGCATAGGAATGGTAGAAAAGGCCACTATGGCAGCAACATTACACGAACAGCATGTTAAAATCATATGGATGACATATATCACACCTGAAATAATATCTAAATGGGGAACGGTGCACAATGGTTATAAGTGTGAGAAATGTAAAAAAGCTAAAGCTAATTTGATTCATTGCCTATGGACATGCCCGAAATTACAAAGATTTTGGTGAATGGTAACAATGAACAGCTGATACTAAAAGCAGATCATATTATATTTTTAAACTTTAGAAAAACAGAAGTTACACAATGTAAAACCTTTTTCTCAATGGTAAT
The DNA here is from genome assembly GCF_027579735.1 of Bombina bombina. Classification (NCBI taxonomy): domain Eukaryota; kingdom Metazoa; phylum Chordata; class Amphibia; order Anura; family Bombinatoridae; genus Bombina; species Bombina bombina. The sequence goes on from NC_069499.1 coordinate 1,093,832,481, forward strand.
TATATTAAGCAGAAACTTGATTTTAAAAGGATGGAAGAATGAAAGAGCACCATCACTTAAAGCACTAAAAAATGTAGTGCACAAACAGTTTCTGATTGAACAAAATGATATTTGGTACAATGTAGAGATAAATGTTAGAAGGTTCTTTGAAAAATGGAAATTTTGGATTAAGACACAGGATAGAGATATACAAAATGAATTAATTTCAAGATTTGAAAATACCACATATATAATGGAAAGTAGACTCAGAGAAGAGTGGTTACCATTTTAATAAAGGAAGGGGGTAAAGTACAACAAGCACGATTGTTCAATTGGGTTTAGCTATTCCTCCTTATTTTTTTTTTTATTTTATTTTTTTTTTCTCTCTCTAAGTGTCTAAATTGTATACATTGATGGAAATGGTGAAAAAAAATGATGGAAATATCACAAATTGTTTTCCTTTATGTCAAGAAGTTTTTGTTGAAATATAAGTCTGTATATTTATGCTAAAAAAATAATAAATAACAAATTGTAAAAAAAAAAAAAAAATATGTATGTCAGACTAGACCTGTGTTGCTCCATAAAATGCATCTCAACACAATACCTTATGTTGATGGCCAGGGAGCGCTAACAAATATCCAAATAGATACCTAATATTAATATATTAAATCACATTTTGTGCATGATTGCCCACCCACCATAGAACCATACAAACATAGTATATCAAAACAATAATATGTATATAAAATCCTGTGATATAATAATCAATGTCTATAGTGGGTAATGGAATACCAGACTGGCCAATATCCACACTGAATCAAAGCTGGTAAGTCACTATATGATCGTCCCTTTCGGGGAATCTAGGGCCATCTCTCTTCTTAAAATCAACAATCCTGCTGTGTAAAAATAATAAACACCTGAGGGCGTCTCTTACTGTAATCCTATTTAGAAAATAGCCAACAATATATGAGAAGTAGATATACTCACAAGCGTGGCAGCACCAATGTGCTGAGTAACACAAACTGGGATCTCAACAGTGTCCCAGTTCAATGAACCAGGTGATAGGATGATGATTCTCTCAGACCTCCTTCTAGACTCAGACACGTACTTGTAGAAGTTAAAAGGTTTTTATTAAAACAAATTTTAAACAAATTGTTAAAACCAGGGGTGAAACAATCCCCTTTAGACAATATCAATGCGTTCCTCAGCGATAGACCCGCTGTTTTCTCAGGCATATCATGATATGCCTATCATTTGGTTCAGTGAGCTGGGACACTGTTGAGATCCTAGTCCGTGTTACTCAGCACATTGGTGCTCCCACGATTCTGAGTATATCTACTCCTCATATATTGTTGGCTATTTCCGAAATAGGATTACACTAGGAGGCACCATCTGGTGTTTGTGTTTTTTACACATCTGGATTGCTGTGTTGCTCCATATCTGGACTGGATATAATACACATTTTTCTTTCAAAATTAGGCATGTATATATTGTCAATGCTAAATAAATTAAAATATATTTCATTTTAATGTAAATTCTGGTAAATTGTTTTCTAAGAAAGCTACAGAACCAATAGATGTTTTATTTGAAAATGTATCAAGTTGAGTATTAAAATATTTTGACAACGTTTATTTATCTGTTCATTGATTGCTTTTGCCTGTTTTTGGTCTGAGGACGTTTTTTGCATATAACAGAATTTCTTTTAAATTTTCATTGTGTAGCTGAATTTGCTCTATCAGAATGAGTAAGATTGTTAAAGGGACAATGAAGTAAAAAATTAACTTAAATGGATTAGATACCAAGAGAACAAAGCTAATTTGATAATAAAAGTAAATTTGAAAGTTGTGTAAAATGGAACACTCTAGCTGAATCATGAATGTTTAATTTTGACTTTGCAGTACCTTTAACAACAGTGACAGAGAGAGTGACAGAGAGGATAGCATGTAGTGTTACCATTCTGAATCAACATAGAAATTTGACTCGCCATACCATAAAAAGGCTGATCTTGGACTTTGCATATATTAGGCAGTGGGCTGAAGCAATGAAGTAGATACTATGGGCTGATTTTTCAAGCTTTGAATAGAGCTTGATGCCCCTGTTTCCGTGCAAGCCTTCAGGCTTGCCAGATACAGTAGTTATGAAGCAGCGGTCTAAAGACCACTGCTTCATAACAGGTCCTCCTCTGAGGCAGCGGAAATCAACCAGATCGAATACGATTGACTTGATTGACACCCCCTGCTAGCGGCCGACTGACCGAGAATCTGCAGGGGGCGGCATTGCACCAAAAGTTCACAAGAACTGCTGGTGCAATGATAAATGGCAACAGCGTATGCTGTTGGCATTTATCGATGTGCATCGGACATGATACAATACATTGGGGCCTAGTTATCAAGCCGTCAACCTCAAATACGCTGGAATTCCGCAGCGTATTTGTGGCGAGGCTGATTCGCCTTAGTTATCAAAGGCTCGAGACCGGCAAAAGTAGAATTTTGTGACGTAAACTTCGATCCGCCGGACTCAGTCCGACACAGATCGATTCTTACGTCACTCCAGATGTTCCGCACACAAGTGCGGCACATTCTCACTACTTTTGCTAGTTATCAAAAAACTAGCAGGTACGCTCGGCACTTTTACGGCCCAGCGTACCTGGTTTTCAAAGCGCCAGCCTGGAGGCGGCGGATCCCATAGGAATCAATGGGAGTCTGACCATAGCGAAAGTACAAGTTCGCTGCTGACAGATATCCCATTGATTCCTATGGGAGCTGTCTACACCTAACACCCTAACATGTACCCCGAGTCTAAACACCGCTAATCTGACCCCCCCTACACCGCCGCAACTAAATAAAGTTATTACCCCCTAAACCGCCGCTCCCGGAGCCCACCGCAACTATAATAAATGTATTAACCCCTAAACCGCCGCTCCCTGAACCCGCCGCAACCTATATTAAATGTATTAACCCCTATCCTGCCCCCCCTACACCGTCGCCACCTATAATAAATTTATTAACCCCTATCCTGCCCCCCACTACGCCGCCACTGTAATAAAATTATTAACCCCTAAACCTAAGTCTAACCCTAACCCTAACGCCCCCCTAACTTAAATAATTAATTACATAAATCTAAATAAATTAACTCTTATTAACTAAATGAATCCTATTTAAAACTAAATACTTACCTTTAAAATAAACCCTAATATAGCTAAAATATAATTAATAATTATATTATAGCTATCTTAGGATTTATATTTATTTTACAGGTAACTTTGTATTTATTTTAGCTAGTTAGAATAGTTATTAAATAGTTATTAACTATTTAATAACTACCTAGCTAAAAGAAATACAAAATTACCTGTAAAATAAATCCTAACCTAAGTTACAATTAAACCTAATACTACACTATCATTAAATTAACTAAATAAACTACCTACAAATAACTACAATTAAATACAATTACATAAACTAACTAAAGTACAAAAAATAAAAAAAGCTAAGTTACAACAAATAAAAAAATAAGTTACAAACACGTTAAAAATATTACAACAATTTTAAGCTACTTACACCTAATCTAAGCCCCCTAATAAAATAACAAACCCCCCAAAATAAGAAAAATCCCTACCCTATTCTAAATTAAATAAATTTCAAAGCTCTTTTACCTTACCAGCCCTTAAAAGGGCCATTTGTGGGGGCATGCCCCAAAAAGTTCAGCTCTTTTGCCTGTAAAAGAAAAATACAACCCCCCCAACATTAAAACCCACCACCCACATACCCCTAATCTAACCCAAACCCCCCTTACAAAAACCTAACACTAATCCCCTGAAGATCATCCTACCTTGAGTCGTCTTCACTCAGCCGAGCCACCGATGGAACTGAAGAGGACATCCGGAGCGGAAGAAGTTAATCCTCCAAGCGGCGCTGAAGAAATCTTCCATCCGATGAAGTCATCATCCAGGCGGCGCTGAAGAAGTCTTTGATCCGGCCGATGTCATCTTCCAAGAGGCGCTGAAGAGGTCTTCTATCCGGGCGATGTCATCTTCCAAGCCGGGTCTTGAATCTTCCTTCCGCCGACGCGGAACCACCTTCTTCACCGACGGACTACGACGAATGACGGCTCCTTTAAGGGACGTCATCCAAGATGGCGTCCCCTCAATTCCGATTGGCTGATAGGATTCTATCAGCCAATCGGAATTAAGGTAGGAAAATCTGATTGGCTGATGGAATCAGCCAATCAGATTCAAGTTCAATCCGATTGGCTGATCCAATCAGCCAATCAGATTGAGCTCGCATTCTATTGGCTGATCGGAACAGCCAATAGAATGCGAGCTCAATCTGATTGGCTGATTCCATCAGCCAATCAGATTTTTCCTACCTTAATTCCGATTGGCTGATAGAATCCTATCAGCCAATCGGAATTGAGGGGACGCCATCTTGGATGACGTCCCTTAAAGGAGCCGTCATTCGTCGTAGTCCGTCGGTGAAGAAGGTGGTTCCGCATCAGCGGAAGGAAGATTCAAGACCCGGCTTGGAAGATGACTTCGCCCGGATAGAAGACATCTTCAGCGCCTCTTGGAAGATGACATCGGCCGGATCAAAGACTTCTTCAGCGCCGCCTGGATGATGACTTCATCGGATGGAAGATTTCTTCAGCGCCGCTTGGAGGATTAACTTCTTCCGCTCCGGATGTATCCGGGCGATGTCATCTTCCAAGCCGGGTCTTGAATCTTCCTTCCGCTGATGCGGAACCACCTTCTTCACCGACGGACTACGACGAATGACGGCTCCTTTAAGGGACGTCATCCAAGATGGCGTCCCCTCAATTCCGATTGGCTGATAGGATTCTATCAGCCAATCGGAATTAAGGTAGGAAAAATCTGATTGGCTGATGGAATCAGCCAATCAGATTGAGCTCGCATTCTATTGGCTGTTCCGATCAGCCAATAGAATGCGAGCTCAATCTGATTGGCTGATTGGATCAGCCAATCGGATTGAACTTGAATCTGATTGGCTGATTCCATCAGCCAATCAGATTTTCCTACCTTAATTCCGATTGGCTGATAGAATCCTATCAGCCAATCGGAATTGAGGGGACGCCATCTTGGATGACGTCCCTTAAAGGAGCCGTCATTCGTCGTAGTCCGTCGGTGATGAAGGTGGTTCCGCGTCGGCGGAAGGAAGATTCAAGACCCGGCTTGGAAGATGACATCGCCCGGATAGAAGACCTCTTCAGCGCCTCTTGGAAGATGACATCGGCCGGATCAAAGACTTCTTCAGCGCCGCCTGGATGATGACTTCATCGGATGGAAGATTTCTTCAGCGCCGCTTGGAGGATTAACTTCTTCCGCTCCGGATGTCCTCTTCAGTTCCATCGGTGGCTCGGCTGAGTGAAGACGACTCAAGGTAGGATGATCTTCAGGGGATTAGTGTTAGGTTTTTGTAAGGGGGGTTTGGGTTAGATTAGGGGTATGTGGGTGGTGGGTTTTAATGTTGGGGGGGTTGTATTTTTCTTTTACAGGCAAAAGAGCTGAACTTTTTGGGGCATGCCCCCACAAATGGCCCTTTTAAGGGCTGGTAAGGTAAAAGAGCTTTGAAATTTATTTAATTTAGAATAGGGTAGGGATTTTTCTTATTTTGGGGGGTTTGTTATTTTATTAGGGGGCTTAGATTAGGTGTAAGTAGCTTAAAATTGTTGTAATATTTTTAACGTGTTTGTAACTTATTTTTTTATTTTTTGTAACTTAGCTTTTTTTATTTTTTGTACTTTAGTTAGTTTATGTAATTGTATTTAATTGTAGTTATTTGTAGGTAGTTTATTTAGTTAATTTAATGATAGTGTAGTATTAGGTTTAATTGTAACTTAGGTTAGGATTTATTTTACAGGTAATTTTGTATTTCTTTTAGCTAGGTAGTTATTAAATAGTTAATAACTATTTAATAACTATTCTAACTAGCTAAAATAAATACAAAGTTACCTGTAGAATAAATATAAATCCTAAGATAGCTATAATATAATTATTAATTACATTGTAGCTATCTTAGGGTTTATTTTACAGGTAAGTATTTATTTTTAAATAGTAATAATTTATTAAAGTATAGTGTAGTGTTAGGTGTAATTGTAACTTAGGTTAGGATTTATTTCACAGGTACATTTCTCTTTATTTTAGCTAGGTAAGCTATTAAATAGTTAATAACTATTTAATAGCTATTGTACATGGTTAAAATAAATTGAAAGTTACCTGTCAAATAAATATAAATCCTAAGATAGCTAGAATATAATTCTTATTTATATTGGAGCTATATTAGGGTTTATTTTAAAGGTAAGTATTTAGTTTTAAATAGGATTCATTTAGTTAATAAGAGTTAATTTATTTAGATTTATTTAATTAATATTTAAGTTAGGGTGGCGTTAGGGTTAGGGTTAGACTTAGGTTTAGGGGTTAATAATTTTATTACAGTGGCGGCGGCGTAGTGGGGGGCAGGATAGGGGTTAATAAATTTATTATAGGTGGCGACGGTGTAGGGGGGGCAGGATAGGGGTTAATAGGTTTAATATAGGTTGCGGCGGGTTCATGGAGCGGCAGTTTAGGGGTTAAACTATTTATTTAGTTGCGGAGAGGTGCGGGATCAGCAGGATAGGGGTTAATAATTTTATAATAGAGGGCGACGGTGTAGGGGGGGCAGGATAGGGGTTACTAGGTATACTGTAGGTGGCAGCGGTGTCCGGGAGCGGCGGTTTAGGGGTTAATACATTTATAAGAGTTGCGGCGGGGTCTAGGAGCGGCGGTTTAGGGGTTAGTAACTTTATTTAGTTGCGGGGGGCTCCGGGGGCGCCGGTATAGGGGGTAGAACAGTGCAGTTTAGTGTGAGTGCTTAGTGACAGGCTAGCAATAAAGCTGGGAAAAAGCCGAAGGGCAGCGAGATCGGATGAGTGATAACTGTCACAGTCCGCTGCTCATCGCCCCACGGCTTTTTGACAGCTTTATTTGATAACTTAGGCGAACGTATTCAAGGTCCGCGGCGGCGAAGGTAGGCGAGCTTAGGCGGACGTATTGGGCCGGCGAAGCCAGAAAAGTAGACGGCTTGATAACTACCCCCCATTGTATCATGTCCGCTCACACTATGATAAATGTACCCCTATTGTGAATATGATAGTGAAAGACAGCACCTATTTTCCTTCTGGGGCACGGGAAAAGGGTTAGCCAGACCCCAATGTATATCCAAAAAAAGTATTTTTCCAGCCACCAGTTAAACTTTAAGAAGACCTTTATTCATTTCTTACAGGGTCCATCATATCAACAACGTTTCAAACCTATGCCAGGTTCTTAATCATGTCTACTGAATAGTATACCCCTATGTCATCAGGAATTAGATTCACGTATTCATTTAAAAAAAAAATGCAAAATACACGAATAATGAATATTGTTTTAAAAATAATAAATGAATTAACAAAGATTAATGAAAGAATATTCATTCAGTAAATTTATTTAATTTGTTTTAGTCTCTATAGTAGCCTGAAATAATGATGCAATAAAACAAAACTAGGAAGAGCAAGCATTTGATGGGATTTCACTTAGCCTGTCAGTAGAAGCCTGTGATGTTTTCTATCCAATCAGAATTCCCATGGGGAGGGCTAAAAGTGGAAGGGCGATTTTTAAGTTATTGCCTGAGCCTCTGAGGTTTAGATCTCTATAAAACAAGTAATCTGGGCATCAGTAGCAATTTATCAGCTAAAGCCTTTTCAGATATTTTTCTGGCCAAAAAAGTCACTTTTCGATTTAATGTGATTACAATAGAAGATTTTTTTGTCTCTTTCTTGCATCTGCAAACTATCTAAAAGTTCTATTTTTACCATGGGGCTAAAAAGATCTTCAAAAGAGATCACTCCTACATTATTGAATTGTTAACTGGAACGCTCCTTTGTGACCGTGAGTTCAATGATGTAGGTGCAAGCACTTTGAAATGCACTGTTGTGAACTATATAAAACCTTCCATGAAGGAACAATCTCATTTGATGGTCTCCTAGACAGATGTAATGTTGCCAGGTCGCAGGTTCTCATTTCACAGTTTCAGTAATATTAAAATCTAGTATAAATAGATATGATAAGTCCTTACAATAGAACACCATAGTCCCCATCTTGTTTTAAAAATACCCAAAATTGGATAAGGTCTCTTATCAAAGAATAGAAATAAATATTGTAAACAAACATTATGCCAACATACAATATGCATTCAGATGGTTTAGTAGTGGTGCGGGTGGAAAGAGAATGCAATAGGTTCCTATGAAACTCATGATTGCAGGATACCATTTTAAAACACAGTTATAAGACACCAGTATTATTAGGGACAAACATGGCAGTGTGAGTGTGACTTAAAATGAAATAATACAATTAAAAATAAAACTGAATATTTATAGATGTTGAAGTAATGATGTGACTTGTAATATGAGGGATGTTTAGTGTGGCTGAGCTTTCCATTGAAAGTATAGGGAGAGCTAAAGTGATGTCAGCTGTGCTATACATTCTCTTGGAATTCTGTTTTATCTTGAGATTGTAATATGAGATTTTGCACTAATCTTAGCGTGGCCCCACAATTTTGAAAGCACACTCTGCAGTATAAGTAGTGCTACACTTCTAATCTGGGCCTCTGCATGGTACAACGTTCCCATTGTTTATTATTTCTACAAACAAAAGATATTAGTGTCTGTTTTTTTGTTTTTTCAAAGCCCATCTTATAGAGTGTATACATTTTGGTTTCTAAATAAGTCTTTGTTGAGAATTTCCAAGAACAAACAAAGTTCTATAGCATAGACATTATGATTAGTATATCACCTTGGAGATACACTTATAGCAATTTATATGCTATAAAACTTTAATGAAAATAGTAAACATTTTGCTTCAGAAACAAAATTAATTAAATCTAGGCTAATGGTTAATTATGATTAATTGTATCAGTGCAGGACCTCATTTGGCCCTTGATGGTTCACAGCATTGTTGACCAGATAAAGATACACAAGTGGGATTTCAAGGGGTGTGTGCTCTAACTCTATAACAATGATGCTAACAAAATGCTTAAATGCGTATAAAATATTTTGTATGCAGTGCAGTGATTAATTGCATGTAATAATAATAAATGCACTATAAAGTATTAAAATCTAATTAGTTTATTTGTGTTTAAAAGAATCAATTCTAAAACACATGACCTTAGCCCTTAAAGGTACATTTAAAAAACTCTTGCGTCTTGTGTCAAATTTTGTTCCTTAGAGAAGACATAAAACACCTCTTACTTTTTGTGTAAAAATTGTTTCCCTAGAGATGCCAAAAACGTTTTTCAAACTTCTGCAAATTGCCTTAAAGGGACAGTCAACTAAAAAATTGTTATTGTTTAAAAAAATAGATAATGCCTTTACTACCCATTCCCCAGCTTTGCCCAACCAACATGGTTATATTAATATACTTTATAACCTTTAAACCACTGAATTTCTGTTTGTTTTCTAAGCCACTAAAGACAGCCCCATGATCACATGCTTTTTTATAAGCTTTTTACAACAGGGGAGTGATAGTTCATGTGAGCGATATATATAACATTGTGCTCACGCCTATGGATTATGCACAACACAGCACTAATTGACTTAAATGCAAATCAATAGATAAAAAAAAATCATGTGATCAGGGGGCTGTCAGAAGATACAAGGTAATTAAAGAGGTAAAGTATATTAACATAACCATGTTTTCTGTGCAAAACTGGGGAATATGTAATAAAGGGATTATCTATCTTTTTAAACAATAAGGCCTAGATTTGGAGTTTGGCGGTAGATGGGCTGTTAACGCTCCGCGGGCTTTTTTCTGGCCGCAGCATAAAATTAACTCTGGTATCGAGAGTTCAAACAAATGCTGCGTTAGGCTCCAAAAAAGGAGCGTAGAGCATTTTTACCGCAAATGCAACTCTCGATACCAGAGTTGCTTACGGACGCGGCCAGCCTCAAAAACGTGCTCGTGCACGATTCCCCCATAGGAAACAATGGGGCTGTTTGAGGTGAAAAAAAACCTAACACCTGCAAAAAAGCAGCGTTCAGCTCCTAACGCAAGCCCATTGTTTCCTATGGGGAAACACTTCCTACGTCTGCACCTAACACTCTAACATGTACCCCGAGTCTAAACACCCCTAACCTTACACTTATTAACCCCTAACCTGCCGCCCCCGCTATCGCTGACCCCTGCATATTATTATTAACCCCTAATCTTCCGCTCCGTACACCGCCGCAACCTACGTTATCCCTATGTACCCCTAATCTGCTGCCCCTAACACCGCCGACCCCTATATTATATTTATTAACCCCTAATCTGCCCCCCACAACGTCGCCGCCAGCTACTTACAATAATTAACCCCTAATCTGCCGAGCGGACCTGAGCGCTACTATAATAAAGTTATTAACCCCTAATCCGCCTCACTAACCCTATCATAAATAGTATTAACCCCTAATCTGCCCTCCCTAACATCGCCGACACCTAACTTCAATTATTAACCCCTAATCTGACGACCGGAGCTCATCGCTACTATAATAAATGGATTAACCCCTAAAGCTAAGTCTAACCCTAACACTAACACCCCCCTAACTTAAATATAATTTACATCTAATGAAATTAATTAACTCTTATTAAATAAATTATTCCTATTTAAAGCTAAATACTTACCTGTAAAATAAATCATAATATAGCTACAATATAAATTATAATTTGTAGCTATTTTAGGATTAATATTTATTTTACAGGCAACTTGGTAATTATTTTAACTAGGTACAATAGCTATTAAATAGTTAAGAACTATTTAATAGTTAACTAGTTAAAATAATAACAAAATTACCTGTAAAATAAGTCCTAACCTAAGTTATAATTAAACCTAACACTAGACTATCATTAAATTAATTAAATAAAATACCTACAATTACCTACAATTAACCTAACACTACACTATCAATAAATAAATTAAATACAATTGCTACAAATAACTACAATTACATAAACTAACTAAAGTACAAAAAATAAAAAAGAACTAAGTTACAAAAAATAAAAAAATATTTACCAACATAAGAAAAATATTACAACAATTTTAAACTAATTACACCTACTCTAAGCCCCCTAATAAAATAACAAAGACCCCCAAAATAAAAAATGCCCTACCCTATTCTAAATTAATAAATGTAAAAGCTCTTTTACCTTACCAGCCCTGAACAGGGCCCTTTGCGGGGCATGCCCCAAGAAAATCAGCTCTTTTGCCTGTAAAAAAAACATACAATACCCCCCTCCAACATTACAACCCACCACCCACATACCCCTAATCTAACCCAAACCCCCCTTAAATAAACCTAACACTAAGCCCCTGAAGATCTTCCTACCTTGTCTTCACCATCCAGGTATCACCGATCCGTCCTGGCATCCGGTGCTGAAGAGGTCCAGAAGAGGCTCCAAAGTCTTCCTCCTATCCGGCAAGAAGAGGACATCCGGACTGGCAAACATCTTCTCCAAGCGGCATCTTCGATCTTCTTCCATCCGGTGCGGAGCGAGTCCATCTTGAAGCAGCCGACGCGGATCCATCCTCTTCTTCCGTTGTCTCCCGACGAATGACGGTTCCTTTAAGGGACGTCATCCAAGATGGCGTCCCTCGAATTCCGATTGGCTGATAGGATTCTATCAGCCAATCGGAATTAAGGTAGGAATATTCTGATTGGCTGATGGAATCAGCCAATCAGAATCAAGTTCAATCCTATTGGCTGATCCAATCAGCCAATCAGATTGAGCTCGCATTCTATTGGCTGATCGGAACAGCCAATAGAATGCGAGGTCAATCTGATTGGCTGATTGGATCAGCCAATAGGATTGAACTTGATTCTGATTGGCTGATTCCATCAGCCAATCAGAATATTCCTACCTTAATTCCGATTGGCTGATAGAATCCTATCAGCCAATCGGAATTCGAGGGACGCCATCTTGGATGACGTCCCTTAAAGGAACCGTCATTCGTCGGGAGACAACGGAAGAAGAGGATGGATCCGCGTCGGCTGCTTCAAGATGGACCCGCTCCGCACCGGATGGAAGGAGATCGAAGATGCCGCTTGGAGAAGATGTTTGCCGGTCCGGATGTCCTCTTCTTGCCGGATAGGAGGAAGACTTTGGAGCCTCTTCTGGACCTCTTCAGCACCGGATGCCAGGACGGATCGGTGATACCTGGATGGTGAAGACAAGGTAGGAAGATCTTCAGGGGCTTAGTGTTAGGTTTATTTAAGGGGGGTTTGGGTTAGATTAGGGGTATGTGGGTGGTGGGTTGTAATGTTGGAGGGGGGTATTGTATGTTTTTTTTTACAGGCAAAAGAGCTGATTTTCTTGGGGCATGCCCCGCAAAGGGCCCTGTTCAGGGCTGGTAAGATAAAAGAGCTTTTACATTTATTAATTTAGAATAGGGTAGGGCATTTTTTTATTTTGGGGGTCTTTGTTATTTTATTAGGGGGCTTAGAGTAGGTGTAATTAGTTTAAAATTGTTGTAATATTTTTCTTATGTTGGTAAATATTTTTTTATTTTTTGTAACTTAGTTCTTTTTTATTTTTTGTACTTTAGTTAGTTTATGTAATTGAAGTTATTTGTAGCAATTGTATTTAATTTATTTATTGATAGTGTAGTGTTAGGTTAATTGTAGGTAATTGTAGGTATTTTATTTAATTAATTTAATGATAGTCTAGTGTTAGGTTTAATTATAACTTAGGTTAGGACTTATTTTACAGGTAATTTTGTTATTATTTTAACTAGTTAACTATTAAATAGTTCTTAACTATTTAATAGCTATTGTACCTGGTTAAAATAATTACCAAGTTGCCTGTAAAATAAATATTAATCCTAAAATAGCTACAATGTAATTATAATTTATATTGTAGCTATATTATGATTTATTTTACAGGTAAGTATTTAGCTTTAAATAGGAATAATTTATTTAATAAGAGTTAATTAATTTCGTTAGATGTAAATTATATTTAAGTTAGGGGGGTGTTAGTGTTAGGGTTAGACTTAGCTTTAGGGGTTAATCCATTTATTATAGTAGCGGTGAGCTCCGGTCGTCAGATTAGGGGTTAATAAGTGTAGGCAGGTGTCGGCGACGTTGAGGGGGCAGATTAGGGGTTAATAAATATAATATAGGGGTCGGCGGTGTTAGGGGCAGCAGATTAGGGGTACATAAGGATAACGTAGGTGGCGGCGCTTTGCGGTCGGCAGATTAGGGGTTAATTATTGTAAGTAGCTGGCGGCGATGTTGTGGGGGGCAGGTTAGGGGTTAATAAATGTAATACAGGGGTCGGCGGGGTTAGGGGCAGCAGATTAGGGGTACATAAGTATAACGTAGGTGGCGGTCGGAAGATTAGGGGTTAAAAAATGTTATTCGAGTGTCGGCGATGTGGGGGGACCTCGGTTTAGGGGTACATAGGTAGTTTATGGGTGTTAGTGTACTTTAGGGTACAGTAGTTAAGAGCTTTATGAACCGGCGTTAGCCCAGAAAGCTCTTAACTCCTGCTATTTTCCGGCGGCTGGAGTTTTGTCGTTAGAGCTCTAACGCTCACTTCAGAAACGACTCTAAATACCGGCGTTAGAAAGATCCCATTGAAAAGATAGGATACGCAATTGACGTAAGGGGATCTGCGGTATGGAAAAGTCGCGGCTGAAAAGTGAGCGTTAGACCCTTTAATCACTGACTCCAAATACCGGCGGTAGCCTAAAACCAGCTTTAGGAGCCTCTAACGCTGGTTTTCACGGCTACCGCCGGACTCTAAATCTAGGCCTAAGATTTTTTAAGTTGACTCTTTAACCAGCTACTCGATTTGCATCATTTGCGCATCACAGAATCTGCTTTATGGCCTCCTAGGCAGCATTGGCAAGTATTAATTTATTTATTTTTTACACAAAAGCTAAAGGTGTTTGGTGTCCTTTTAAGATTCAAAAGCAGACATTTATGTTTTACAGCGTCAAATATTGCAAAAACTCACTGAACAGACCTACCCCTTCCAATAAATGTAAACCTGATTAATTAACTGCACTAGCTAAACTTGCTGCGATGCAAGAATATGACCCGTAGATTAGTAAGAAAATAAATAACTACCCTGAGGTACATAAAAGTTTATTGAAAATATGTTTGTGTTATTTTCTTACAAATAATTGCTCTTGATATATATTTTTTACGAGTGAATTTGTTTTACCTTAGTTTCCCTTAAGCTTTTACTAACTTCAGGCATGGATTATTTGTGAGAACAGTTAAAAAAACCAAGAAAGAGAAAAAAATAAAAAATAAATAAACACAAGGCACCTTGGCTCTCTGCTGGAATATGCAGAGCATGGAATACATTTGAAATTATTTTGTGTACCTTTGTTGTTTGTAACTACCTGGGACAGAGAGTACACGATAAATGTGAGAAAATTAGTTTCTCTGCTTTGAAAATGAACAACAGGAACTCTTTGTAGATGACAAAATATTTTTCCTCAAAAAAATTAACATTTAGCACTGAAATTCTGTGGCAGGATTGGTGCATTTTTAGAATATGAAGGGCTAGATTATAAGTGACACACTATCATTAGCTAAAGTCACAATAATAATATTGAAACTTGAATGCAGTATTTGAAGGGGAAAGTAAACCAAACACAACATAAATAAATTAAAATAAGCTGTTACACTCATATATACAATGGGGCATATTTTTGAAAGTGCAAGCGGACATGATACGATGTAGCGTATCATGTCCGTCGCACATCAGTAAATGCTGACAGCATACTCTGTCAGCATTTATCATTGCAAAAGCAGTTCACCAAAAAAATACCAAGCAAATCACCAAAAATAAATACATCACTGCAACTTTTCTTTGTACCTTTACACAACCCAAAGTATATTTAAAAGGCACTAAAGTCAAAATTAAACATAAATGGATTTTATAGAGCATGGAATTAAAAAAAAAAAAAAAAAAAAAACGTTCCAATTTACTTTTATTGTCAATTTTGCTTAGTACTGTTGATATCATTTGTTAAAGAGTAATCATAGTTGAGCTCAGGAGTGTGCATGTGTCTTAAGCTAACTGGCAGCAGTGTTTGAAACATTGTTTATAGTAATATTATACATAGATACAAACACTGCTGCCATACAGGGAGTGCAGAATTATTAGGCAAATGAGTATTTTGACCACATCATCCTCTTTATGCATGTTGTCTTACTCCAAGCTGTATAGGCTCGAAAGCCTACTACCAATTAAGCATATTAGGTGATGTGCATCTCTGTAATGAGAAGGGGTGTGGTCTAATGACATCAACACCCTATATCAGGTGTGCATAATTATTAGGCAACTTCCTTTCCTTTGGCAAAATGGGTCAAAAGAAGGACTTGACAGGCTCAGAAAAGTCAAAAATAGTGAGATATCTTGCAGAGGGATGCAGCACTCTTAAAATTGCAAAGCTTCTGAAGCGTGATCATCGAACAATCAAGCGTTTCATTCAAAATAGTCAACAGGGTCGCAAGAAGCATGTGGAAAAACCAAGGCACGAAATAACTGCCCATGAACTGAGAAAAGTCAAGCGTGCAGCTGCCAAGATGCCACTTGCCACCAGTTTGGCCATATTTCAGAGCTGCAACATCACTGGAGTGCCCAAAAGCACAAGGTGTGCAATACTCAGAGACATGGCCAAGGTAAGAAAGGCTGAAAGATGACCACCACTGAACAAGACACACAAGCTGAAAAATCAAGACTGGGCCAAGAAATATCTCAAGACTGATTTTTCTATGGTTTTATGGACTGATGAAATGAGAGTGAGTCTTGATGGGCCAGATGGATCGGCCAGTGGCTGGATTGGTAAATGGCAGAGAGCTCCAGTCCGACTCAGATGCCAGCAAGGTGGAGGTGGAGTACTGGTTTGGGCTGGTATCATCAAAGATGAGCTTGTGGGGCCTTTTCGGGTTGAGGATGGAGTCAAGCTCAACTCCCAGTCCTACTGCCAGTTTCTGGAAGACACCTTCTTCAAGCAGTGGTACAGGAAGAAGTCTGCATCCTTCAAGAAAAACATGATTTTCATGCAGGACAATGCTCCATCACACGCGTCCAAGTACTCCACAGCATGGCTGGCAAGAAAGGGTATAAAAGAAGAAAATCTAATGACATAGCCTCCATGTTCACCTGATCTGAACCCCATTGAGAACCTGTGGTCCATCATCAAATGTGAGATTTACAAGGAGGGAAAACAGTACACCTCTCTGAACAGTGTCTGGGAGGCTGTGGTTGCTGCTGCACGCAATGTTGATGGTGAACAGATCAAAACACTGACAGAATCCATGGATGGCAGGCTTTTGAGTGTCCTTGCAAAGAAAGGTGGCTATATTGGTTACTGATTTGTTTTTGTTTTGTTTTTGAATGTCAGAAATGTATATTTGTGAATGTTGAGATGTTATATTGGTTTCACTGGTAAAAAAAAATAATTGAAATGGGTATATATTTGTTTTTTGTTAAGTTGCCTAATAATTATGCACAGTAATAGTCACCTGCACACACAGATATCCCCCTAAAATAGCTATAGCTAAAAACAAACTAAAAACTACTTCCAAAACTATTCAGCTTTGATATTAATGAATTTTTTGGGTTCATTGAGAACAAGGTTGTTGTTCAATAATAAAATTAATCCTCAAAAATGCAACTTGCCTAATAATTCTGCACTCCCTGTAGACTGCTATACACCGGTGAACACTCCTAAGCAACTACCAGCTGCACATACATAATACCAAAAGAACACAGCAAATTTGAGACTTAGGGGTCAATTTATCAAAGCTGAGGTGGACAGGGGCGCATATACGCGCCACTGTCTGCCTCAGCTAACCTCTGGCGGGTAGAATTTCCCCTGAGGAATTTACCATTGCACGCGAGTGCTATTTTGCGCTCACATGCAATCCCGCCCCCTGCCCGCGCACTGCCAATCACGCACGGGCAGGAGCTAACTAGTCTGCAGATATTGAATTTTGCCACTGTAGAGTTGGCGAAAGGCTTTAACAAGCAGCGATCTGATGACCGCTGCTTGTTAAATACGGCATGCTGGTTCTCTTGTGAGAACCTGCAGCCATAGGGTTTCAAATGCTGGTAAAAGTCTTTGATAAATTGACCCCTAAGGGGCTGATTTATCAATGTCTGGCGGACATGATACGCTGTAGCATATCATGTCCGCCAGACATCGCTGAAGGCAATGCCGCCCCCTGCAGATTTGTGGCCAAATGGCCACTAGCAGGGGGTGTCAATCAATCCAATCGTATGCAATCAAGCGGATTGATGTCCGCAGCCTCAAAGGCGGCGGATGAGTTAAGGAGCAGCAGTCTTAATCTGCTGCTTCTTAACTCCTGTTTCTGGAAAGCCTAAAGGCTTGCATGGAAACAAGGGTATTCAGAGCCATTCGGCCCTTGATAATTCATCCACTAAGAGTAAATTCAAAAGTTGTTTAAAATTGCATGTTCTGTCTGAATGCTAAAGTTTAGTTTTGACCTTACTATCCCTTTAACTATCTTAATCCTCAATCCAGGTATGCCCTAACAGAAACCCCATATAATAATCCAATCAGCTCACCAGTACTGGTAAAATTTACTTACAAGGTTTTGCATCATTTATACGTGTTTCACTTTAAACATTTTTGAGTTAGTGACAAATATGAAGTTGCAAATAATGCTGTCTGCAAAAAGTAAATGTTTATAAGGTCAGGATTAATTTAGTAGTCATTTTCAATACTGAATTAATTTTGCTCTATGTAAAATCATCTAGCCCCATTTTAAATAGAAAGGCACAAGGAAGAGGAACTCTTTATGTTGTCTCACAACTGGTGCCCTTTGATTTTAAATATTTTCCTGATGCTTCCTCAATCTCTTGCACAGCTCATACTACTGTTGCATCATGTTTGTAGCACTATTCTCCAATATAGAGAATTTACAGAGTGTCATTTTATCTTTAATTCACCATAAAGGTCCCAACCTCTGAGGTTGCAAATAAATATTACTGTTCAATTTTGTTTAACTTATATTTGTCACATTTGGAAAATAGGGAATATTCTAGGTAACCTTGCATTGAAGAAGAATTTGCAAGAGTGAGTTACTTAAGTGTTTGACTTGGTGTTTTTTTGGGGGGGTTATCCCTAGATTGTTATGGAGAATGGATCTTTTTTGACTAGGGGTGTCTTTGTAATAGGAATTATGGGAAACTAATCAGTTAAATTATAGAGTTTTTAGGATCCATGATTAGTTAATTTTTCAAGATATTTTATCTAATACTAAAATGGTGGGGACCTTAGGTAGTTCATAAGACATTGGGGTGGAGTAAAAGGGATCATACAGTTAGGGTGTAATTTGTTAATTTTGTTAGAAGATTATAATTAGATTTAATTGGGCTAAGGTTCAAGGAGGTAAGAAAACTATTTAACTGGGGAGAAAGGTGTTAATTGCTCAGTGTTATAGTAAATACATTAGAGTTTGCTGTGGAGTAAGGAGAAGGTTAATTATTTGAGGAGGAATTGATTGAACTGAGAAGGGGAAGGTATAGGCACAATAAATTAATGTAATTAGGGAAGGTTAATTGCACTAGGAAGTATCAATTTGGCTTAGTTGTGCTGAGAGGTCAGCGTGTAAGGGATTCAAATGCCTGGGGAAGAAAAATTATAATTTGTCCATGTTAACTTTACACAGAGAGGAGTTAAGGTTGAGGACCCCCTAAGAACATTCCCAATGGATTAACCACAATTTTTCTTTAATTCTTCTTCTTTGAAACCAAGGGTCAACCCTAATAAGAGGACGCATATTTTGATGCATTATCATCTGAAGTATTCTTTGGAACCAAATGCCTCTTATTGAAAGTAACAGTAAAAGAGGTCTGGGCTTAAGGCTAGTATTCAACAATCCATTTTGTTTGATTTATTAGGGTGTGGGAAGGGCTCTATTAAACGGGTTCTATGGAAAGGTAGATTAATTTGAGGAGATTATTAGAAACAATTGCTTTAGCTTAGGCATTGTTTATGCAGACTATAAAACCACAATTAAGTTCTCTATTTAAAAACATCTGCACAAAAATACATTTATTAGCAACATTTTCATTGTCTTGCAGTTCATGGACATATTTTCAAAATATTTTTTGATCATTTTTTTTCTTATCTCCTGCTGTGGACATTTAGGAAAAGATTAAATAAGCTCTTCCACTGATCAAACAGTTAAAGTGTTGCTGGGTCATAGTTTTTGATCTTGCGTAATTAAATCAGGCCTCTATGCCACTGTTAAAAAGCCATAAATTATAATACAGTATCTCACAAAAGTGAGTACACCCCTCACATTTTTGTAAATATTTTATTATATATTTTCATGTGACAACACTGAAGAAATTACACTTTGCTACAATGTAAAGTAGTAAGTGTACAGCCTTTATAACAGCGTACATTTGCTGTCCTCTCAAAATAACTCAACACACAGCCATTAATGTCTAAACTGTTGGCAACAAAAGTGAGTACACCCCTAAGTGGAAATGTCCAAATTGGGCCCAATTAGCCATTTTCCCTCCCCGGTGTCATGTGACTCGTTATTGTTACAAGGTCTCAAGTGTGAATTGGGAGCAGGTGTGTTAAATTTGGTGTTATCGTTCTCACACTCTCTCATACTGGTCACTGGAAGTTCAACATGGCACCTCATGGCAAAGAACTCTGAGGATCTGAAAAAAAGAATTGTTTCTCTACGTAAAGATGGCCTAGGCTACAAGAAGATTGCCAAGACCCTGAAACTTAGCTGCAGCATGATGGGCAAGACCATATAGCGGTTTCACAAGACAGGTACCACTCAGAACAGGCCTCGCCATGGTCGACCAAAGAGGTTGAATGCACATGCTCAGCGTCATATCCAGAGGTTGTCTTTGGGAAATAGACGTATGAGTGCTGCCAGCATTGCTGCAGAGGTTGAAGGGGTGGGGGGGTCAGCCTGTCAGTGCTCAGACCATACACCGCACACTGCATCAAATTGATCTGTATGGCTGTCGTCCCAGAAGGAAGCCTCTTCTAAAGATGATGCACAAGAAAGCCTGCAACCAGTTTGCTAAAGTCAAGCAGACTAAGGACATGGATTACTGGAGACATGTCCTGTGGTCCGATGAGACCAAGATAAACGTATTTGGTTCAGATGGTTTCAAGCGTGTGTGGCGGCAACCAGGTGAGGAGTACAAAGACAAGTGTGTCTTGCCTACAGTCATGCATGGTGGTGGGAGTGTCATGGTCTGGGCCTACATGAGTGCTGCCAGCACTGGGGAGCTACATATCAGTCAGGGAACCATGAATGCCAACATGTACTGTAACATACTGAAGCAGAGCATGTGCCCCTCCCTTCGGAGACTGGGCTGCAGCTCAGTATTCCAACATGATAATGACCCCAAACACACCTCCAAGATGACCACAACCTTGCTAAAGAAGCTGAGGGTAAAGGTGATGGACTGGCCAAGCATTTCTCCAGACCTAAACCCTAATGAGCATCTCTGGGGAATCCTCAAAAGGAAAGTAGGGGAGCGCAAGATCTCTAACATCCACCACCTCAGTGATGTTGTCATGGAGGAGTGGAAGAGGACTCAATTGACAACCTGTGAAACTCTGGTGAACTCCATGCCCAAG
Organism: Bombina bombina; assembly: GCF_027579735.1. Classification (NCBI taxonomy): domain Eukaryota; kingdom Metazoa; phylum Chordata; class Amphibia; order Anura; family Bombinatoridae; genus Bombina; species Bombina bombina. The sequence continues at coordinate 1,093,853,126 of NC_069499.1, forward strand.
AGAGTTAAGGCAGTGCTGGAAAATAATGATGGGCACACAAAATATTGACACTTTGGGCCCAGTTTGGACATTTCCACTTAGGGGTTTACTCACTTTTGTTGCCAACGGTTTAGACATTAATGGCTGTGTGTTGAGTTATTTTGAGGGGACAGCAAATTTTCACTGTTATACAGGCTGTACACTTTACATTGTATTCAAATGTAATTTCTTCAGTGTTGTCACATGAAAATATATAACAAAATATTTACAAAAATGTGAGGGGTGTTCTTACTTTTGTGAGATACTGTAAATACACACAACATAAATAATGAAAGTACAATACAAGTTCTTTCTTTATTTTTTCAAAGAGATAAATATTTTATCAATACTTCTATTTTAAGTTTAATGTCCCTTCTGTGTTTCCTTTAAGTTCCTTGATTAAGTCAGATTTCACTGCTAAGGTTCATCAGTGAACCAATCATTAAGAATTACTCACCTGTAACCATGTAGGGAAGTCATTTCAATCTAGTCTGTGAAGTGCACTTGAGTAATGGAGCTGACAAACGTGCTTATGACATGTAGACTGAAATGCAAGAAAATACTTTTGACACCAACAGAGCTGATCACTTAATATGTCAGATACAAACCATATACTAGTTGTTAATATGAAATGTGTAAAAGTTCTATTTAACTTGTATATATCTGTTCATTAATGTATTATATTATTAATCTATTTTATTCATATTATTGGTATTCCTTTTTTATGTTTTGTTTTTAAATGTATATTTTCTTGAAGATATATAAACAAATCATCAATGCATATTTTAAAGGACCATACAATTATATTGTATGGATAAAGGACATTTTCATTTTCAAGCTGTGGGGTCAATCACAATCTTTTAAAAGCACTTATATAATGATTTTTAACTGAAAATCACCATTAAATTCTATGGGGATTTTTGTAGATAAACCAGTTAGGTCTAGATAATAAGTGGCACGCTAACATTAGTTTGTGCAACATTGAAATATCGCACCCACGCTAACGTGCATATTAGAGATTGAAAGTAAACGTGACAACATGAGTGGAAACTACAGGCTGAGTTTGGTCATGATTGAGGATTTCTGTATACCTCCACCTATTTGGTAATATGGTTCTGTGAAAATATGTTTTTTTTTTGTTTTTTTATTACTCAGGCTAGTATGGGGATACCCAGCTTTTTAAAATAATTGCTCTGGCTGTTACACGTGAGTTTAGCAGTTTGCCATCCCATTATGCTCCTGATAGGAGGCTTATGAGTCACCGGTAGACCATAGAAAGGGATCTTTTTGTTTTCATGTAACACAGGTCAATGGGGATAATTACCCACCTTGTACTGGACTGAGGTTAAGAGGATTAAGTCATCAGCTTTATCAGGATTAATTTGTATTGGACCTTACCTGCCTATTGGCTAGATTACGAGTTTTGCGGTATGAGTGAAAAAGCAGCGTTAAGACTCATAACGCTGCTTTTTCACTACTGCTGGTATTACGATACTTGCAGGTTTAGGGGCACCGGGCACTTTTTTGGCCGTACCGCAAATTAACTTAGGCAATTTGCGTAAAGTCTTTTTTCAATGGGACTTCCATAGCGCCCGGTATTACGAGCTTTTTTTGGGAGGCCAAAAAGTGAGCGGTACAGCCTATCCCGCAAGATTCGTAAAGCATTCTAAAGTCAGTAGTTATGAGTTTTACACTACAAAGCTGTAGCATAAAACTCATAACTAAAGTGTTAAAAAGTACACTAACACGCATAAACTACCTATTAACCCCTAAACCGAGGCCCTCCCGCATCGCAAACACTAAAATAAAATTATTAACCCCTAATCTGCCGCTCCGGACATCGCTGCTACTAGAATAAACATGTTAATTAATTATTAACCCCTAAACCGCCGCACTCCCGCCTCGCAAACACTAGTTAAATATTATTAACCCCTAATCTGCCGCCCCTAACATCGCCGCCACCTACCTACATTTATTAAACCCTAATCTGCCACCCCCAACGTCGCCGCCACTATACTAAATTTATTAACCCCTAAACCTAAGTCTAACCCTAACACCCCCTAACTTTAATATAATTAAAATAAATCTAAATAAAACATACTATTCATAACTTAATAAATCCTATTTAAAACTAAATACTTACCTGTAAAATAAACCCTAAGCTAGCTACAATATAACTAATAGTTACATTGTAGCTAGCTTAGGGTTTATTTTTATTTTACAGGTAAGTTTGTATTTATTTTAACTAGGTAGAATAGTTACTAAATAGTTATTAACTTTTTACTAACTACCTAGTTAAAATAAATACAAATTTACTTGTAAAATAAAACCTAACCTGAGTTACACTAGCACCTAACCTTACACTACAATTAAATAGATTACCTATATTAAATACAATTACCTAAATTACAAAAAAAAACTCACTAAATTACACAAAATAAAAAAAGAAATGATCAGATATTTAAACTAATTACACCTAATCTAATAGCCCTATCAAAATAAAAAAGGCCCCCCAAAATAAAAAAACTCCTAGCCTAAACTAAACTACCAATAGCCCTTAAAAGGGCCTTTTGTGGGGCATTGCCCCAAAGTAATCAGCTCTTTTACCTGTACAAAAAGCAAAAAAAAAGCCCCAACAGTAAAATGCACAACCCACACAACCAACCCCCCAAATAAAATCCTATCTAAAAAATCTAAGCTCCCCATTGCCCTGAAAAGGGAATTTTATGGGCATTGCCATTAAAAGGGCATTTAGCTCTTTTTCAGCCCAAAAGCCCTAATCTAAAACTAAAACCCACCCAATACACCCTTAAAAAAACCTAACTATAACTCCCGAAGATTCACTTACAGTTTTGAAGACCGGACATCCATCCTCAACGAAGCCGGGAGAAGTCCTCAGCGAAGCGGCAAGAAGTCCTCAACGAAGCCGGGAGAAGTCTTCATCGAAGACGGCAGAAGTGGGCCACCAGACGGGCAGAAGTCTTCATCCAGACGGCATCTTCTATCTTCATCCATCCGGTGCGAAGCTTAATACTATTGGCTGATTTCATCAGCCAATAGGATTTTTTCACCTTTAATTCCGATTGGCTGATAGAATTCTATCAGCCAATTGGAATTCAAGTGACGCCATTTTGGATGATGTCCCTTAAAGGAACCTTCATTCTTTAGTCACCTTCGAAAGAAGAGGATACTCCGCGCCGGATGTCTTGAAGATGGAGCCGCTTCACGCCGGATGGATGGATGAAGTTAGAAGATGCCGTCTGGATGAAGACTTCTGCCTGTCTGGAGGACCACTTCTGCTGGCTTGGATGAAGACTTCTCCTGGCTTCGTTGAGGACTTCAAAACTGTAAGTGGATCTTCAGGGGTTAGTGTTAGTTTTTTTTAATAGTTTATTGGTTGGGTTTTAGTTTTAGATTAGGGCTTTTGGGCTGAAAAAGAGCTAAATGCTCTTTTAAGGGCAATGCCCATACAAATGTCCTTTTCAGGGCAATGGGGAGCTTAGGTTTTTTTAGATAGGATTTTATTTGGGGGGTTGGTTGTGTGGGTGCTGGGTTTTACTGTTGGGGGGTTATTTGTATTATTTTTTTTACAGGTAAAAAAGCTGATTTCTTTAGGGCAATGCCCCGCAAAAGGCCCTTTTAAGGGCTATTGGTAGTTTATTGTAGGCTAGGGGTTTTTTTTTATTTTGGGGGGGCTTTTTTTATTTTGATAGGGCTATTCGATTAGGTGTAATTAGTTTAAATATCTGATCATTTCTTTTTTTTATTTTGTGTAATTTAGTGGGGGTTTTTTTTTTTTTTTTTTTTTGTGATTTAGGTAATTGTATTTAATTTGGCTAATTTATTTAATTGTAGTGTAAGGTTAGCTGTTAGTGTAACTCAGGTTAGGTTTTATTTTACAGGTAAATTTGTATTTATTTTAGCTAGGTAGTTAGTAAGTAGTCAATAACTATTTAGTAACTATTCTACCTAGTTAAAATAAATACAAACTTGCCTGTAAAATAAAAAAAAACCCTAAGATAGCTACAATGTAAGCGTAAGGGTTGTTTTACAGTTAAAGTGAAGGTAAAGTTGGCACGATTAGATTATTGTATATGTAAATACTTAAAAAAATAATGTTAGTTTAATTCATCAATTTTTTAATTTTATATATTTACTTACTTATCACCTGTTTTATCTCTATTTCTTATCGTTTCCCAAACAACCAGTTTTTTTTTTGTTTCTTTTCTGTCCGGTCACGTTCTTGCATCAGCCAATAGTAAGTCTGGCCGTTAGGCGGCCGTCATTTTACGTCACAGCATTACTTGACGTTCTGCGCATGCGTTGGCATTACTTCCTCTCCCTTCCAAGCCGAGCTTGCTCCAGTTTAGCGCATGCGCAATTTAGATATGTTAAAGTAAATATTGATTACGTCGTCTTGAGAGAGAAATTTGAAACAGTACTGTGGCTGCAATACTTTTTGATACATCTCTAACAAGCGCTGCAATTTCTTCTGTTTATATCGTAAGTAAGTGAATATTTTTATCGTTGGAAAATTGATTATACGGCGAAGTGTGCGCATGCGCAAATTATCCGGCAAGAGAGAACACGCTTTTGAACTACGTATAGAGTGGGTGGGACCGCTCTGTACGTAAGAGTGTGAATAACCAGGAACTAAATGGAGGGAGGAGTAAAGAATGGCCGAGTTGGTAAATAAAAATAGTTCATAATACAATAAGATATAGTTCAATATTCAAAATAAAATTAGCAATCATACTATATAGTATATGACTAATATAATAAAGCTACAAAAAACGTATAACTTTACCTTCACTTTAAGTATTTAGTTTTAAATAGGAATTATTTAGTTATTAATAGTATGTTTTATTTAGATTTATTTTAATTATATTAAAGATAGGGGGTGTTAGGGTTAGACTTAGGTTTAGGGGTTAATAAATTTAGTATAGTGGCGGCGACGTTGGGGGCGGCAGATTAGGGTTTATTAAATGTAGGTAGGTGGTGGCAATGTTAGGGGCGGCAGATTAGGGGTTAATAATATTTAACTACTGTTTGCAATGTGGGAGTGTGGTGGTCTAGGTGTTAATATGTTTATTATAGTTGCAGCGATGTCCGGAGTGGCAGATTAAGGGTTAATAAGTGTAAAATTAGGGGGTTTTAGACTCTGGGTTCATGTTAGGGTGTTAGGTATAAACATAAAATGTGTTTCCCAATAGGAATCAATGGGGCTGCGTTAAGGAGCTTTACGCTGCTTTTTTTGCAGGTGTTAGACTTTTTGTCAGCCGGCTCTCCCTATTGATGTCTATGGGGAAATCGTGCACAAGCACGTAAAACCAGCTCACCGTTGACTTAAGCAGCGCTGGTATTGGAATGCGGTATGGAGCACAATTTTGCTCTACACTCACTTCTTGCCTGTTATGAAAACCTGTAATACCAGCGCTGTAGGTAAGTGAGCGGTGACAATAACGTGCAAGTTAGCACCGCACCCCTCATAACGCAAAACTCATAATCTATCCGTATGTTTTTTTGTTTTTTTTAATCTAGTTAGTGATGTATTTTAAGTGTGTGTTTGAATATTTTATGGTGTTATTAAAAGTTAAGTTTTAGTATTTTGTCCCTACAATGGTGGGGTGAGACCTTGTTCATATTTTATAAATATTGATTCTTGGTGAGTGCTTTGGGGATGCTACTTTTTCTTTCCTCTTGATTTAATTTACTCATGCATTATTTACCTGGACCACTAATCTAGTTAGCATTTACCTCACATTGGGCTAGATTATGAGTAAATCACTAGTTTGCGCTCCAGCTTGTGTTTTAACTCCACTAGACTTTGTCTTTTTGCGTGCATCCATGTTGATGTATTCCCCCATAGACTTCAATGGAGTATGAAAGGTTAAGCAAACCTGATAGCATTGTCTCAAGTGCACTAACCTGACACAAAATATTAATATCTCATATTCCAATGTTTTTCATATAGAATATAGTCTATTTATTTATTCATAAATACATAGTTTTATATATATAAATATATATATATATATATATATATATATATATATATATATATACTGTATGCATAATGATTTTTAGGTAAAATATATACAGTATCTATACCTATATATATATAAAATGATCTGAAGTTGTGCTATCCTGACGTGCGTTAAATTCAATTGCGCTTGAGTGAACGCGTTTTCCTACAGCTTGTAATACTTATGCTTTATCCGACCCGCACAAAGACCCTTGATAAAACCCTTTTTGCTTGTGCACAACAGTTAGCGCGCCACTTGTAATCTAGCCCAGTGTGTACAAGACCTTTTTGTATGTTTTGTAATAATTATTGTCTGTAATTTGGAATATTATACAAACATGCTTGTTGATAGTTGTATATTGTGTCCAATTTTTTTAAACATTTTTCTAAGATACTTTTTCACACTTTTTCTATATTGGAAAGCAAAATGTCTAGGGAGTTACACTTTTATTTCCCCTTAGGAAACGTTTTATTCCATATTAAGGTTAACTTGGTCCCTTTTCCCAGTAAACCACAGGGAAACCTCTCTCTATTTTCTTCTCTTTCAGCCGGAGTTAATAGAGGCAAATAATATTGCACAACAGAAACGTACTGGCATGAATAATTTACTCTAGTAAAGAACATCTGCTGCCATTATTGCTTTTCCCTGATACTGAAAGGTTGAGAACAGAAACTCCGGTACCAATGACACCAAGGGAGAAAAGATAAATTGCTATTATGCACTTCCTACTTCATAACATCTGCAACAATTGCATTTAGTATGGTGATGCAAACCACAAGCCTGCAGCTAGCAATGTGACAAATTGCCTCTGCTGCAAAACAACACAATGATTGAAGCAAACTAAAGAACAGGTCATACATTTGCAATGACAAAGCAGAAAGCATGTTGGATGATGTATTAGATCTAAACATAAAATGCTATAAGGCTTTACGGCTCAGACTGATGTTAATTGACACAATCCCAGATAAAAAGTATATGATTGCTAACTGAGAGCTCAAAAGTTCGGTTTCAGGAGAGTTTCAAAACAGACAACTAAGTTAAATATGAAGGGTGCATTTAATATAGGTTGAGTACCTTCTTTTGCTACTTTTATCTCTTTTAAAGCCCCCTTCTTTACATCTCTCTCTCTCTCTATATATATATATATATATATATATATATATATATATATATATATATATACTATATAAATATATATATATATATATATATATATATATATATACACACACACACACCGGCGACATTATTAGGTAAACCTATTGCTTGGCAACACAAATTGCTAATCAGCCAATCGCATGGGAGCAACTCAATGCATTCATGCATCAAGTCGTGGTAAAGATTACTTGATAAAGTTCAAACTTAGCATCAGAATGGGGAAGAAAGGGGATTTAAGTGACTTTGAACGTGGCATGGTTGTTGGTGCCAGACGGGCTGGTCTGAGAATTTAAAAAACTGCTAATCTACTGGGATTTTCACGCAAAACCATTTTTATGGTTTACAGAGAATGGTCTGAAAAAGAGAAAATATCCAGTGAGCCTAAGGTGGGTGGACAAAAATGCCTTGTTGATGTCAGAGGTCAGAGGAAAATGGGCAGACTGGTTTGAGATGATACAACCAAGGTATGCAAAATACCATCTCAAAATGCATAACACATCTAACCTTGAAGCAGGTGGGCTACAGCAGCAGAAGACCACACTGGCTGCCACTCCTGTCAGCTAAGAACAGGAAACTACAATTCGCCCAGGCTCAATGAAATTGGACAATAGAAGATTAGAAAAACGTTGCCTGGTCTAATGAGTCTTGATTTCAGCAGTGGCATTCAGATGGTAGGGTCTGAATTTGGCATAAACAACATGAAAGCATGGATCCATCTTGCCTTGTTTCAACGGTTCAGGATAGTGGTGTAATGGTTTGGGGGATATGTTCTTGGCACACTTTAGACCCCTTAGTACAAATTTAGCATAGTTTTAAACGTCACTGCCTACCTGAGTATTGTTGCTGACCATGTCCATCCCTTAATGACTACAGTATACCCATCTTCTGATGGCTACTTCCAGCAGGATAATGCACATGTCACAAAGCTCAAATCATCTCAAACTGGTTTCTTGAACATGACAGTGATTTCACTGTACTTCAATGGCCCCCACAGTCACCAGATCTTAATCCAATAGAGCACCATTGGGATATGGTGGAACATGAGATTTGTATCATGGATATGCATCCAACAAATCTGCAGCAACTGTCTAATGCGATCATGCCAATATGGACCAAAATCTCTGAGGAATGTTTCCAACACCTTGTTGAATCTATACCATGAAGAATTAAGGCAGTTCTGAAGGCAAAAGGGGGTCCAACCCGGTACTACCAAGGTGTACCTAATAAATTTACTAGTGAGGGAATATATATCGTATCAAATACAATCGGGTTGATTGACACCCCTTGCTAGTAGTCAATTGGCTGCAAATCTGCAGGGGGTGGTATTGCACCAGCAGTTCACAAGAACTGCTGGTGCAAAGATAAATGCCGACAGCGTATGCTTTCGGCATTTATCGATGTGCGGCGGACATTGTTTGCTATAGCGAATCATGTCCGTCCGCACAATGATAAATGGACCCCAGTGAGTTAACCCCAGGCAAGCCTGGTTGCAAAGCCCAAAGGGAAAATGACAAAACTAAATTTTTAACACAACACATAGAAAGTGTGGCACTCTTTTGCAAGCAAACAGCTAGATTAAAGTCAAAATGGTAGAATTAGTTACAGCATTTGGCGAAAGGCCCAGGACCATGCAAGGTGTCTTCCTCCCTGGGTCCCTAATCTACAGCCACAAAATGAATGCCTTCAACCAAACACACTGAGATAAAAAACAAGGGTATTAATAGGCATGCATTGTGTGGCTGTTTTGCATGTGTCTAGTTTTTTTTTACAAAAATATATTCAGATATAAATAGAAATATATATTTAAAAAGAAAAAAAACATTTTCTTCTATGTAAATAATTAGAAGTATTCCTAACGCACCTTCAGGTTTAGTGTAATTGGTCTAGCTTAGTGTTGGCTTAGAGCGCGAGTAATAATAGTTTGTTCTTTCCAGTGCACCCCATGGAAGTCTATGGGTAGATGTTAGTATAGTCGGGATCTCAGAAGTCCTGAAGTTAGCTAGCCTTGGTCTTTAGCTTGTGCTCTAACTTTTTACTTTCAACTTTAATACGCTTGCAGATGCGGGCACAATCATTTTTTACTTTGAGTGCAGCTAGCATGAGAGCAAAAAAAAAATAGCGTGCCACTTGTAATCTGGCCCTATATGTATTCAGCTAGTGCATTGCTGCTCTGGGGCTTACTATAACTATGTGTTTAACCAATTTGCAGGGGTTTAATATGTATTGATATGCAAGCAATAATAAAATGCTATTGTTCCTGGAGAAAAAAATATTATTTGAAAAACAATTGTTGTTTAATTAATTTATGGCATAACACTAACCACAACAGAGCACTAGGAATCCTGTAGATCAGCCATTGAGCTATCAAACCTTAAGGCCCAGCTATACAGACATGTATTACACATTAGCTTCACAATCCAAATACACATTTTTAACATCTCTTTTATCTAAATGCAAATGGAAGAATAATAATAGTAATAATAACAATAATAACAATAGTTCATTAGTGCTCTTTCTATTCACAATATCATTTTTTTTACAGTATACATCTTTACAGCTCCTTTACGATAATGTTTTTTCTGTGGATATACCGCACTTCAAGTTTAACAATCCATAACATTTACAGTGTGTACTAAACCTGTCATATCTCCCTTGGAAATTTTAAATAACCCCTCAAAATTTGATCTGACCCATCCTTCATATATACAACCTGTCTTATTGACAAAACACCCCCCTTTTAACCTAATCCAGTTGATAGATTTGAATTCCCTTATTCCTTGTGTCTAATTTATGTGTAACTGTTAGTTGTGAACTCCTTGCTAATTATATGAATGTTCTTAATACTGCAGTAATTTCCTTGTAATATAATTATAAATGATAGCAAAAAAAATCTTGCAACATATATTTTACCATTTATTTAATGAAAGCTTTGCTGTGCATCTGACCTGTTAGTAGGAATGTACACCATGCGTTGGAGTACGCCCATTGTTATAAGGGACAATTCATTGCACAGGTCGTTGTATTTTTGGTCATACCAACATGTCAGTTAAATTCTTTTTTAATAGAAGTGATTTGGCTCAGCCTTTTTAGTATGCATCTTGTTTTCTTCCCACTGATACCTCTGATTGATAACATCAGTCATCAGGAGAGACCATTAAGAGTAGTTTCACTGTAGGATTTTTGCTTTTTAATGATTTGAATGCTGCAAACTCTCTATATGGAGGTTGATGCTCTCAGCTCTTTATTGCTGATCATTTTTCGGCTTGTAAAAAATAATGGTTGTATAGATGATGTGACTGAGTTAATCACACAGCTAGAGAGGGAATAAGCTTTGCAAATGAGCAAAGGTTATGTTTCTGTACTGCAAAAATTTCAACACAATCTCCTCTATCATTAGCTTGATTTAACTTAAAGATCTCCTGGGAGGAAAAACAGATAATAGCCAACAGATCAATTCTCTTTTGACGTTCTCTAGTAATTTTTTTGGGTAACTAGATAACTTTCTCAGTTCTAGCTAAGAAGTTAGGGATAGATTTTTATTTATCTTTTCTAGCCTGAGGAACCAATTATGCCTAGGGATGGAAATAAATACCATTTTATTTAACTATTAATATGCAGTGAACCTAATTTACTTGCAACCTTTCTAGCATCTCCGATCTCACTAGTTCCTATGTTATATTTTACAGCTGATTTACTGAATCTCACTCACCTTTACTCAGCTGTGTACCACCTAATAAAACATAGAAATTAGTGAGTAAAATGACTGAAGAATCAGGGGAGATGGTGAGTGAATTTTGCTCTATGTAAAGCTTTGTTTGTTATATTATGAAGAATCATATATACTAGTGGAGCACAAAAATATAATCAATAGCGCTTTTATTTATGCGCTCATATTGCAAGTTGAAAATAATATATCAGTGCTTGAGTGAAAGTCTAGGAAGCGCTAACATCTAAATGTTGAATACAGATAAATTCCTCTCATAATAGATTTCTATGGAGATGTCCAGAAAAACTTGAGTGATAAGTTATAGGTGCGCTAAACTAAAGGTGCAGTAAGCTGAAGTTTCTCTAAGCCAAGTCATCAAATAGTGGAGTTCTTCACCTACTTTTAAACTATGATTTTCTATTAAAAATAAATGTAAAACATTGCACACATACATACATTACTTTGAGCCCTTCCCAGTCCCGCAATAGATCATAGACCATACCCCTTTAAGTCACTGTTAATACATTTTTTTAAAATAAATCTAAATAGTTATGCATATTTTAAAATTTTACACTTCAGTCTCCAAAAACATTACATTTCCTAGAGCTATTATGTTTTGAGCTTGAACTCAACACTTAAAGGGACATGCCACCCACATTTTTTCTTTTATGATTTAGAAAGAGAATGCAATGTTAAACATCTTTATAATTTACTTATATTATCTAATTGGTTTTATTCTCTTGATATTCTTTGATGAAAAGCATATCTAGATATGCTCACTAGCTACTGATTGCTTGCTGCACATAGAAGCATCATGTGATTGGCTCACCATGTGCATTGATTTTTCTTCAAATAAGGATATTTTAAAAATGAAGCAAAAAAAATAATGGAAGTAAATTGTAATGTTTAAATTTCTATTCTCTATCTGAATCATGAAAGAAAGATTTTGGGTTTAGTGGCCCTTTAACTCATCATTTGTAATATGAACAATAACAGCACACCGTGCACTATCTATTCAAAGTATAGGGCACACTTAATAAATGTCAGCTGCATTAAGATTCTCTGGTAAACTGTTTTCATCATTCACTTATTAAACCAGATTCTAATCCATTAGAGACAGTAAAATCAAAATGTAACTTTTCTGGTTCAGATAGAGCATGCAATTTTAAACAATTTTCTTGTTTACTTCTATTATGTAATTTTCTTCATTATCTTGGTATCTTTTGTTGCAATGCTTACTTACGGCTAGATTATGAGTTTTGCGTAATGAGCGGCTCGCTGCTAACTTGCAAGTTATTTCCATCTATCACCTCCCTATAGCGCTGCTATTACAGGTTTTCAAAAATCCGGCGTTAGCAGGCAATATGTCAGCGTTGAGCTCCATTGAGCTCCATACCGCACTCAAATACCAGCGCTGCTTTGAGCTGGTTTTACGTGCTCGTGCACGATTTCCCCATAGACATCAATGGGGAGAGCCAGCTAAAGAAAAGCCTAACACCTGCAATAAAGGAGATTAAGGCTCCGTAACGCAGCCCCATTGATCCGTTTGGGGAAAGAAAATTTATGTTTACACCTAACACCCTAACATAAACCCCGAGTCTAAACACCCCTAATCTGCCACCCCCGACATCACCAACACCTACATTATACTTAATAACCCCTAATCTGACGCCCCCGACATCGCCTCCACCTACATTACACTTATTAACCCCTAATCTGCCGCTCCTAACATCGCTGCCACCTACCTACACTTGTTAACCCCTAATCTGCCGCACCTAACATCTCCGCCACCTACCTACACTTATTAACCCCTAATCTGCCACCCCAAATGTCGCCGCCACTATACTAAAGTTATTAACCCCTAAACCTAACCCTAAGTCTAACCCTAACACTAATGTAACCCTAACCCTAACACCCACTAACTTTAACATAATTAAAATAAATCTAATTAAAAATTACAATTAATACCTAAATAATACCTATTTAAAAATAAATACTTACCTGTAAAATAAACCCTAAGATAGCTACAATATAACTAATAGTTACATTGTAGCTATCTTAGGTTTTATTTTTATTTCACAGGCAAGTTTGTATTTTTTTTAACTAGGTAGACTAGTTACTAAATAGTTATTTACTAACGACCTAGCTAAAATAAATACAAATTTACCTGTAAAATAAAACCTAACCTGTCTTGCACTAACACCTAACCTTAAACTACAATTAAATAAATTACATTAATTAAATACAATTAACTAAATTACAAAAACAAATGAACACTAAATTACACAAAAAAAGAAATGATCAAATATTTAAACTAATTACTCCTAATCTTATAGCCCTATCAAAATAAAAAGCCCCCCCAAAAAATAAAAAACCCACTAGCCTAAACTAAACTGCCAATAGCCCTTAAAATGGCCTTTTGAGGGGCATTGCCCCAAATAAATAAGCTCTTTTACCTGTAAAAAAAAATACAAACAACCCCCCATTAGTAAAACCCACCACCCACACAACCAACCCCCCCAAATAAAAGCCTATCTAAAAAAACCTAAGTTCCCCATTGCCCTGAAAAGGGCAATTGGATGTGCATTGCCCTTAAAAGGGCATTTAGCTCTTTTTCAGCCCAAACCCTAATCTAAAAATAAAACCCACCCAATAAACCCTTCAAAAAACCTAACACTAACCCCCGAAGATCCACTTACAGTTTTTTAAAAACCGGACATCCATCCTCAACGAAGCTGGGAGAAGTCTTCATCCAAGCGGCAAGAAGTCCTCAATGAAGCTCGGAGAAGTCTTCATCCAAGCAGCAAGAAGTCGTCCTCCAGGTGGGCAGAAATATTCATCCAGATGGCATCTTCTATCTTCATCCTTCCGACGCAGAGCAGTTCCATCTTCAAGGCATCCGGAGTGGAGCATCCTCTTCTTCGATGGTCTCTGAAAAATGAAGGTTTCTTTAAATGACGTCATCTAAGATGGTGTCCATTGAATTCCAATTGGCTAATAGAATTCTCTCAGCCAATCGGAAATAAAGGTGAAAAAATCCTATTGGCTGATGCAATCCAATAGGATTTTTTCACCTTTAATTCCGATTGACTGATAGAACTCTATTAGCCAATCGGAATTCAAGGGACGCCATCTTAGATGACATCATTTAAAGGAACCTTCATTCTTTAGTGACCTTCGAAAGAAGAGGATGCTCCTCGCCGGATGTCTTGAAGATGGAGCCGCTCCAAATTGGAAGGATGAAGATAGAAGATGCTGGATGGATGAAGACTTCTGCCCACTTGGAAGACCACTTCTTGCCGCTTGGATGAAGACTTCTCCCGGCTACATTGAGGACTTCTTGCCGCTTGGATGAAGACTTCTCCCATCTTCATTGAGGATGGATGTCCGGTCTTCAAAAACTGTAAGTGGATCTTCGGGGGTTAGTGTTAGTTTTTTTTAAGGGGTTTATTGGGTGGGTTTTATTTTTAGCTTAGGGTTTGGGCTGAAAAAGAGCTAAATGCCCTTTTAAGGGCAAGGCCCATCCAAATGCCCTTTTCAGGGTAATGGGGAGCTTAGGTTTTTTAGTTTGGATTTTATTTGGGGGGTTTGGTTATGTGGGAGGTGGGTTTTACTGTTGGGGGTTTTTTACAGATAAAAGAGCTTATTTCTTTGGGGCAATGCCCCGCAAAAGTCCCTTTTTAAGGGCTATTGGCAGTTTAGTTTAGGCTAGTGGGTTAAATATTTGATTTCTTTTTTATTTTGTGTAATTTAGTGTTTATTTTTTTGTAATTTAGTTAATTGTATTTAATTAATGTAATTTATTTAATTGTAGTGTTAGGTTAGGTGTTAGTGTAAGACAGGTTAGGTTTTATTTTACAGGTAAATTTGTATTTATTTTAGCTAGGTAGCAAGTAAATAGTTAATAACTATTTAGTAACTAATCTACCTAGTTAAAATAAATACAAACTTGCCTATGAAATAAAAATAAAACCTAAGATAACTACAATGTAACTATTAGTTATATTGTAGCTAGCTTATGGTTTATTTTATAGGTAAGTATTTAGTTATAAATATGAATTATTTAGGTATTAATTGTAATTTTTAATTTGATTTATTTTAATTATGTTAAAGTTAGTGGGTGTTAGGTTTAGGGTTAGACTTAGGGTTAGTTTTATGGGTTAATAACTTTAGTATAGTGACGGCGATGTTGGGGGCGGAAGATTAGGGGTTAATAAGTGTAGGTAGGTGGCGGTGGTGTCTTTTGAAAACAAGGTCTTTACAATGAGTTCTGCAAATATTTAAAATTTCATCCCTTATTGGTTTCATGATTTACAGTGTAAGTACTGTAAAAATTCTGTTTAAAAAGATGAGAAAAGATGTGGCGACATTCTTGATGACTTCCTGCACTCTTTATCATGTTTTCAGATGAAAACCTCACCAACACAGTAAAAGTATTAATTTAAACAATGATGTGGAAAATATATATTTATAAAATGTAAACAATGAACAAATATAATCATTGTGCAGACATGTCCAGTATACTCTTCATGCTTACATATTGTTAGGTGTTAGCTTATGACCAGTGGCATCACTTGACACTTAGCAGTATTTTACACCTTCACCTGGAACTGAATGGGTCACCTTTGCAAGATATATTGGTGAACAGCAATCAGACAGGCAGCAAGTAAAGTCTAATCACTGTTATGTTTATTATAAAGCATGACATACTTTTATTAACAATGGTTACAGTATATGGGGTTAAACAATGACGTATCATAATCGGACCATTTTACACAGCATAAGTTAGAACAAAGAAGCATAGTAAAAATATAGAAATAAGGAGTTATACTGAGAAACAAACAGTTTTAGATAACGGTATAATCCAAAGCCACACTTGAGATACAATTGTTGCATATGAAACTAAAAATTCTAAACTCAGCATATTTCTCACAGCACAATAAACCGTTTTATAATGAAATATAATGAAGTCATCTTAAAATGGTATGCTTACACAAAATGGTGCCAGTGTGGTTAAATATATAGGCCTCTATTTACTAAAGTCTGGCGGACCTGATCCGATAATGCGGATCAGGTCCGCCAGACCTTGCTGAATACGGAGAACATACACTCTTCGTATTCAGCATTGCACCAGCAGCTCACAAGAGCTGCTGGTGCAACTACGCCCCCTGCAGACTAGCGGCCAATGGGCCGCCAGCAGGGGGTGTCAATCAACCCGATCGTACTTGATCGGGTTGAATTCCGGCGATGTCTGTCCACCTGCTCATAGCAGGCGGACAGGGTTATGGAGCAGTGGTCTTTGTGAGCGCTGCTTCATAACTGCTGTTTCTTGCGAGCCTGCAGGCTCGCCAGAAACACGAGGCATCAAGCTCCATTCGGAGCTTCATAGATAGGCCCCATATTCTTACATTCCACCCTTTTATTCTAACAGAATAACATAAAATAAAAATTAAACAACTATATAAAAGGTACATAAAATGAGTATATCTATAAATAACAATGGAAGCCTAATACTACGGTATAACATGAATCTTACTGCTATAATAGTTAACTATAATAAAATGCTGAATAGGCCAATAGGGGCAATATGTTACTGCACATGAATACTCTCTGTCTACCTCCCAGTATCCCCAAACTACTGGTCTATCTGACCCAACCAGTCCCCTTTCTACCCCCAAACAACACTGCATCTTTATTTCTCAACTTGCATAGCTAGCATCCCCAAATAACATTGACAGTTCCCTGCTCTGTACACTGTCCACAGTGAAGCTTAAAGGGACAGTCTACCATAGAATTATGGTTTTAAAATATAGATAATCCCTTTATTACCCATCCCCCAGTTTTGCATAACCAACACAGTTATATTAATATACTTTTTACCTCTGTGATTACCTTGTATATAGGAACCTTCTTCCAGCCCCCTGATCACATGACTGTGACTGTTTATTATCTATTGTCTTAAATTTAGCATTGTCTTGTGCTAAATCTTAAATAACCCCCTGTGCCTGAACACAGTGTTATCTATATGGCCCACGTGTACTTTCTGTCTCTTTGTGTTGAAAAGAGATTTAAAAGCATATGATAAGAGGAAGCCCTCAAAGGCTTAGAAATCAGCATATGAGCCTACCTAAGTTTATTTTAAACTAAGAATACCAAGAGAAAAAAACAAATTTGATGATAAAAGTAAATTGGAAAGTTGATTAAAATTATAATTCCTATCTTAATAATGAAAGTTTAATTTATACTAGCCTGTCCCTTTAACATGGGAACAGCACAAGTATCTCTGGGTGGCCTCTGATCACTTTGTCTTTGTCCTCTTTGAGTTCCACCTCCCTCAGACACTCTGCTTCAATACCATAGTCCATTTGCACTTGGGGTGGCTTTGCACATGAGAAAGTGTCCATCTACAAAAACATGCTGGTAGTACGATGGTTTGTTCATGGGTTAGACAAGGGAAACTGGTGGATCCTCATAGCAACAGACACTTGAGTCAGAAAGAGTCTAAGAAGGAAACAAAACAGCACAAGATAAGCACACACCCTGATACATTCACAATTATATCCAACAAAGTGTCTTCACTTTTTTGTACGCATCACAATGTCCTTTAATAGCTTAACTTATCCTATGTCATTTAAAACCAGGAAAACATTGTGGGTATATAATACAAGCTAAATACATTTATTATACTTTTACAAAGAAAAACTCACAGTTACCCTATACCCTATATCAGTGTTTTTCAACCAGTGTGCCGTGGCCCACTAGTGTGTCGTGAGAGATCCTCAGGTGTGCCACGGCAGACTGACAATAGTGTGACATATTTTTTAAACTTTGCTTGTTTTTTACTCCCAGTGCAGGGGTAGTTTGTAGGAGGCATGGCATAAAAGCACAATACATACAGTATGTGTGTGTTTGTGTGTATGTGTATATATATGCTGTATTAGGCTACAATGTGTGATTTTTTTAAAATTTTGGGATGGTGGTGTGCCACAGGATTTTTTAATGTAAAAAAGTGTGCCACGGCAAAAAAAAGGTTAAAAATCACTGCCCTATATGACTTCAATAGGCAGGCAAATTTTGAAACCCACAGGCACTCTTTCTGGCCACAATAGTGGTGGAAAAGTTGTTTCAAGGGGACTAACACCTGGACTGTGGCATGCCGGAGGGGGATCCATGGCAAAACTCCCACAGAAAATTACATAGTTGATGCAGAGTCTGGTTTTAATCCATAAAGGGCATAAATCACCTAACATTCCTAAATTGTTTGGAATAACGTGCTTTAAAACATCAGGTATGATGTTGTATCGATCAGGTAGTGTAAGGGTTACAACCCGCTTCACAGTGACAGACCAAACTCCCCGTTTAACGCACCGCAAACAACCGCAAACAGTCCATTTGCACAACCACAAGATAGATAGATTTGATAGAAAAATAGATACATAGATTAGATAGATAGATCAATAGATGCAATATACATTTGATAGATATGATAGATAGATAGATTTGATAGATAAATACATATATTTGATAGATATATAATTTCCCAGACAGAGAATTACAAGATGTGCGGTCTGGGACCCATGGTAAGGTTCCCAGAGGCAGTTGCGGAGCCAGGGGTCGTGTATATGGCATGGATTTTAGGAACCGGGAGATGGAAAAAGATGCTTAGTCGGTCCTCCTACTTCAAATTTGGGGCACTGCGCGTGCAATCGTGAATCAAAAAACAGTCTGGCCACGAGATAGATTTGATAGATAGATACATAGATTAGATGGATCAATAGATACAATATACATTTGATAGATACGATAGATAGATTTGATAAATAGATAGATTTGATAGATATATAATTTCCCTGACAGAGAATTACAAGATGTGCGGTCTGGGACCCATGGTAAGGTTCCCAGAGGCAGTTGCGGCGCCAGAGGAGGTGTATATGGCATGGATTTTAGGAACAAGATGCTTGGTCGGTCCTCCTACTTCAAATTTGGGGCACTGCATGTGCAATCGTGGCCAGACTTTTAGCCGACCGACATCTGTCCGATGGACATTTGTCCGACAGACATTTGGCCGAAACACAAGTGGCTGTCACAAAACAGTCTGGCCACGAGATAGATAGATTTGATAGATAGATAGATACATAGATTAGATAGATCAATAGATGCAATATACATTTGATAGATACGATAGATAGTTAGATAGATTTGATAGATATATAATTTCCCAGACAGATAATTACAAGACGTGCGGTCTGGGACCCATGGTAAGGTTCCCAGAGGCAGTTGCGGCGCCAGGGGACGTGTATATGGCATGGATTTTAGGAACCGGGAGATGGAAAAAGATGCTTGGTCGGTCCTCCTACTTCAAATTTGGGGCACTGCGTGTGCAATCTACTGTGCCACCAGATATGAGTGGTGTGTTAAGCAGTACTATTCTGATCATTTTAATACCTGTTACTCCCCCTATCGGGGGAGGTGTATATGGCATGGATTTTAGGAACCGGGAGATGGAAAAAGATGCTTGGTCGGTCCTCCTACTTCAAATTTGGGGCACTGCTTATGCAATCGTGGCCGGACTTTTAGCCGATGGACATTTGGCCGAAAAACACAAGTGGCTGTCACAAAACATTCCGGCCATGAGATAGATAGATTTGATAGACAGATACATAGATTAGATTGATAGATCAATAGATGCAATATACATTTGATAGATACGATAGACAGATAGATAGATTTGATAGATAAATAGATAGATTTGATAGATAGATAGATAGATAGATAGATAATTTCCCAGACAGAGAATTACAAGATGTGCGGGCTGGGACCCATGGTAAGGTTATTTCCTTTTGCACAATCGAGTACAGGTTGGGGATTGCCTTTTGTGCAAAGAAATTTCGGCCAGGTACCTTCCACTGCGGTGTCCCCTAGCAGGGGATGTGTATATGGCATGGATTTTAGGAACCGGGAGATGGAAAAAGATGCTTAGTCGGTCCTCCTACTTCAAATTTGGGGCACTTCGCATGCAATCTAATGTGCCACCAGATAGAAGTGGTGTGTTAAGTAGTACTATTACTATCAGTTTAATCCTGTTAAGTGTCTTTTTTTTTGTTTTTGTTTTTGAAGGCACAGTGCAGCACCAGAGGCCAGAATAATTTGGCATGTACACATGCCTGAAAAATTAGGTATTGTTGCAGCTGCTGCTGTAGCAGCGGCCTGAAATATTGATGTTTGTTTCCCAGGTAGAAAGTGCCCTAAAACATTACGGCTTGAACCCTAGTTGGTGGCGGATAAGTCACGCAAGTCATACAGCATTTGAAGATAAAATACAGCAGCGTGTGGACCATTTTTAGCCCAAGGCAGCTCATCTCATCAGGCCTTTTTTTTTCGAATGTATCGCCAAATGTCAGTCCCTTCGGGATCCATCCCTTATTCATCTTAATAAAGGTCAGGTAATCTAGACTTCTCTACTCAGTAACAATACCTCCTGCTGAACTGAAGGTCCTTTCTGACAGGACACTTGAAGCGGGGCAAGCCAGAAGTTCTATTGCAAATGGGGATAGCTCAGGCCACAGGTCAAGCCTGCACAGTAGTCAAGGGGTTCATCGCTCCTCAGAGTGTCGAGGTAGTCTGCTACCTGTCGGTCGATTCGTTCATTGAGGGTGGACCCCGAAGGGCTTTGGCGATGCATAGGAGTTAAAAAGCTCTGCATGTCCTCCATCAAAACACATCTGTAAAGCATCCTGTCCTTGCCGGCGTGGTCTTCGGAGTCGGAGGATTACTTTCAGCTCTTCCCCTGTTAGATTCACGTTGTGCTGTGACATCACCCTTATACGCTGTGTAAAGCATACTTTTTAATTTATTTTGGAAATGCTGCATCCTTTCCGACTTGTTGTAATTCGGTCACATTTCTGGCACTTTATGCTTATACCGGGGGTCTAGTAGCGTGGACACCCAGTACAGGTCGTTCTCCTTCAGCTTTTTTATATGAGGTTCCCTCAACAGGCACGACAGCATGAAAGACCCCATTTGCACAAGGTTGGATGCCGAGCTACTCATGTCCCGTTCCTCGTCCTCAGTGATGTCACTGAAGGTATCTTCTTTCCCCCAGCCAAGTACAACACTACGGGTACCAGATGGGTAACAACGAGCACCCTGGGATGCCTGTTGTGGTTGGTCTTCCTCCTCCTCCTCAAAGCCACATTCCTCCTCTGACTCCTCTTCCTCACAATCCTCTTCCAGCGTTGCCGCAGGTCCAGCAAGCGATGCTGATAAGGCTGTTTCTGGTGGTGATGGTGACCACAACTCTTCCTCTTAACGCTCATCTATGGCTTGATCCAGGACTCTTCGCAGGGCATGCTCCAGGAAGAAAACAAATGGTATGATGTCGCTGATGGTGCCTTCGGTGCGACTGACTAGGTTTGTCACCTCCTCAAAAGGATGCATGAGCCTACAGGAATTGCGCATGAGCGCCCAGTAACGTGGCAAAAAAATTCCCAGCTCCGCAGAGGCTGTCCTAGCACCCCGGTCATACAAATACTCATTAACAGCTTTTTCTTGTTGGAGCAGGCGGTCAAACATTAGGAGTGTTGAATTCCAATGTGTTGGGCTGTCGCAAATCAAGCGCCTCCCTGGCATGTTGTATCGCCGCTGGATATCGGAAAAGTGCGCCATGGCCGTGTAGGAACGCCTCAAATGGCCACACACCTTCCTAGCCTGCTTCAGGACATCCTGTAAGCCTGGGTACTTATGCACAAAGCATTGTACGATCAGATTACACACATGTGCCATGCACGGCACATGTGTCAACTTGCCCAATTTCTATGCCGCCACCAAATTACTTCCGTTGTCAGAAACCACTTTGCCGATCTCCAGTTGGTGCAGAGTCAGCCACTGATCCACCTGTGCGTTCAGGGCGGACAGGAGTGCTGGTCCGGTGTGACTCTCTGCTTTCAGGCAAGTCAACCCCAAGACAGCATGACACTGCCATATCCAGGATGTGGAATAGTACCTGCGGAGCTGGGGGGGTGCCGTTGATGTGGAGCAAGACTTAGCAGCAGAAGAGGATTCAGCCGAGGAGGTTATGGAAGAGGATGGAGTAGGAGGAGTAGAGGAGGTGGCAGCAGGCCTGCCTGCAAGTTGTGGCGGTGTCACCAACTCCTCCTCTGTAGAGCCACTCATTCCATGCTTGGCAGCCATCAGCAGGTTTACCCAATGTGCAGTGTAGGTGAAATACCTGCCCTGACCATGCTTTGCAGACCAGCTATCATTGGTCATATGGACCCTTGTCCCAAAACTGTGTGTCAGACATGCCATTTCTTCCTTTCGCACAATCGAGTACAGGTTGGGGATTGCCTTTTGTGAAAAGAAATTTCGGCTGGGTACCTTCCACTGCGGTGTCCCAATAGCTACAAATTTTTTGAATGCTTCAGACTCCACCGCTTGTATGGTAAAAGCTGGCGGGCTAAGAGTTCAGACAAGCCAGCTGTCAGACGTCGGGCAAGGGGGTGACTTTGTGAAATTGGCTTCTTACACTCAAACATGTCCTTGACAGAACCCTGACTGTGGGCAGATGAGCAGGAACTGCTCCGGAAGAGAGACGGAGTGGCGGATGGTTGAGAGGGGGCAAGAAGGACAGCAGTGGTTGACGTGGCTGAAGATGCTGGACCAGGAGGAGGATGGCGGCTTTGAGTTTGTGTGCTGCTTGTACTCATGTGTTGATCCCATAGGCATGTGTGATGTGCGATCATGTGCCTTCGCAAAGCAGTTGTACCTAGGTGGGTGTTGCACTTCCCACGACTCAGTTTCTTTTGGCGCAGGTTGCAAATGGCATCGCTGTTGTCAGAGGCAGACACACACAAAAAATTCCATACTGCTGAGCTCTGCGATGATGGCATTCTGGTGGTGGCAACAACATGCATTGATTGGCGTGCTGTCTGGCTGACCCGGGTGCCGATGCATGCTGTCTGACTTTGCCACTAGCTCCTTGCGACAACCTCCCCCTGCTTCCAACTCGTCTCCTCCTCCTCCTCTCTGTCTCCCCATCTGAACTTTCCCCCTGTTCTTCTTCTCTTCTAGCGGGCACCCACGTGACATCGATGGACGCATCGTCATCATCAACCGCTTCACTTTTATCTGACAAATCAACAAAGGAAGCAGCAGCGAGTACAACATCATCATCATCACACCGTACGTCCATGTCTGTAATGCTGCCTGACTGAGACATATCACTGTTATCTACATCCTCTGTCAATGATGGTTGCGCATGTCTCATATCTTCCAACTGATGTGTAAAAAACTCCTCTGACACATAAAGTGAAGCGGCTGTGGTGCTAGTGTTGGTGGTGGTGGCAGGCGGGCGAGTAGTGGTAACTTGAGAGGTGCCCAAAGATAAGCTGGAGGAGGATGGTGCGTCAAGGTTCAGAATGGAAGCTATAGAAGATTGGGTGTCCTGTGTTAAAAAGTCAACTATGTCCTCCTCAGAACTTTTCGAGTTCATGGGATGTGGCCTCTGAACACTGAGCATTATTTTTTTAAAATTTACACTTACACTACTATTAAACAAGATATGAGTGGTGGCACTGGGCAAGTGGGCACAGTATATGCTGTGAGCCTGACACAAAAAAGCAGACTGATGTTTGACAGTCCAAAAAGTTTTTATTTTTTTAAATCTACATTTACACTACTATTAAACAAGATATGAGTGGTGCCACTGGGCAAGTGGGCACAGTATATGCTGTGAGCCTGGCATACACGCTGGCAGGCAGACAACTGCAATTAGATTACACTAATAGACTGATGTTTCACAGTCAAAAAAAGTTTTTTTTTTAATTATTTACACTACTGTTACACCAGATATGAGTGGTGGCACTGGGCAAGTGGGCCGGGCACACACGTTGGCAGGCATGCAAATGCAATTAGAATTACACTAGCAGACTGATGTTTCACAGTCAAAAAAGTTTTTTTTTTTATTATTTACACTACTGTTACACCAGATATAAGTGGTGGCACTGGGCAAGTGGGCCAGGCACACATGTTGGCAGGCAGGCAACTGCAATTAGATTACACTAACAGACTGATGTTTCACAGTCAAAAAAGTTTTTTATTTTTAAATTATTTACACTACTGTTACACCAGATATGAGTGGTGGCACTGGGCAAGTGGGCCTGGCACACACGCTAGCAGGCAAGCAACTGCAATTAGATTCCACTAGCAGACTGATGTTTCACAGTCAAAAAAGTTTTTTTTCTTTATTATTTACACTACTGTTACACCAGACATGAGTGGTGGCACTGGGCAAGTTGGCCGGGCACACACGTTGGCAGGCAGGCAACTGCAATTAGAATTACACTAGCAGACTGATGTTTCACAGTCAAAAAAGTTTTTTTTTTTAATTATTTACACTACTGTTACACCAGATATGAGTGGTGGCACTGGGCAAGTGGGCCTGGCACACACGCTAGCAGGCAGGCAACTGCAATTAGATTACACTAGCAGACTGATGTTTCACAGTCAAAAAAGTTTTGTTTTTTTTAAATTTACACTACTATTACACCAGATATGAGTGGTGGCACTAGTTGGCAAGTGGGCCTGGCACACACTCTAGCAGGCAGGCAACTGCAATTAGATTACACTAGCAGACTGATGTTTCACAGTCAAAAAAGTTTTTTTTTTAATTTACGCTACAGTTACAACAGATATGAGTGGTGGCACTAGTTGGCAAGTGGGCCTGGCACACATGCTGGCAGGTAGGCACCTGCAATTAGATTACACTAGCAGACTGATGTTTCACAGTCAAAAAAGTTTTTTTTTTTTTTTAAATTTACACTACTGTTACAACATATATGAGTGGTGGCACTTAGCAAGTGGGCCTGGCACACGCGCTGGCAGGCAGGCAACTGCAATTAGATTACACTAGCAGACTGATGTTTCACAGTCAAAAAAGTTATTTTTTTTAAATTTACACTACTGTTACAACAGATTTGAGTGGTGGCACTAGTTGACAAGTGGGCCTGGCACACACTCTGGCAGGCAGGCAACTGCTATTAGATTACACTAGCAGACTGATGTTTCACAGTCAAAAAAGTTTTTTTTTACAAAATTTACACTACTGTTACAACAAATATGAGTGTTGGCACTAGTTAGCAAGTGGGCCTGGCACACACTCTAGCAGGCAGGCAACTGCAATTAGATTACACTAGCAGACTGATGTTTCACAGTCAAAAAAGTTTTTTTTTTTTAAATTTACACTACTGTTACAACAGATATGAGTGGTGGCACTTAGCAAGTGGGCCTGGCACACGCGCTGGCAGGCAGGCAACTGCAATTAGATTACACTAGCAGACTGATGTTTCACAGTCAAAAAAGTTATTTTTTTAAATTTACACTACTGTTACAACAGATATGAGTGGTGGCACTAGTTGGCAAGTGGGCCTGGCACACACACTGGCAGGCAGGCAACTGCAATTAGATTACACTAGCAGACTGATGTTTCACAGTCAAAAAAGTTTTTTTTTTTTAAAAATGTACACTACTGTTACAACAGAAATGAGTGGTGGCACTTAGCAAGTGGGTCTGGCACAGATGCTGGCAGGCAGGCAACTGCAATTAGATTACACTAGCAGACTGATGCTTCACAGTCAAAAAATTTTTTTTTTACAAAATTTACACTACTGTTACAACAGATATGAGTGGTGGCACTAATTGGAAAGTGGGCCTGGCACACACACTGGCAGGCAGGCAACTGCTATTAGATTACACTAGCAGACTGATGTTTCACAGTCAAAAAAGTTTTTTTTTTAAAAATTATACTACTGTTACAACAGATATGAGTGGTGGCACTAGTTGGCAAGTGGGCCTGGCACACACGCTGGCAGGCAGGCAACTGCAGTTAGATTACACTAGCAGACTGATGTTTCACAGTCAAAAAAGTTTTTTTTTTTAATTTACACTACTGTTACAACAGATATGAGTGGTGGCACTTAGCAAGTGGGCCTGGCACACACACTGGCAGGCAGGCAACTGCAATTAGATTACACTAGCAGACTGGTGTGGACACTGAATATACTAGCCTAGCTATCAATTTCCCTATAAAATCAGCAGCAGCTACACTATCCCTCCTCTCACTAAGAATGCAGGATCAGAATGAATCTAAAATGGCTGCTGTCCAGGAGCTGGGAGGGTCTGGGAAGGAGGTTCTGCTGCTGATTGGCTGAAATGTGTCTGCAGACTGTGAGATACAGGGTCAAAGTTTACTCAATGATGACAAATAGGGGGCAGATTGAACATCGCATATGTTCGCCCGCCACGGCGAATGAGAAAAAGGTTATTTTCGCCGGGAACTATTCGCCAGCAAACAATTTGCGACATCACTAGTGCTAAGGCCTGCCCTGCAACAAACATGAAAAGTAAAACAGTCAATAAAAACATTTTCATTAAAATTAATTTCTTCACACTTTCTCTTTGGACTACTAAAAAAACAACCTAGTGTTGCTTTATTCTGCAAAGCTACTATATTTAATGTTTCTAAATCTCCAAATATGATTTTGTAGTCTCATCTGATATAAACATTAGTAATTTACTAATTATTATATAGAATCAAAATTCTCTCGGATAGAAAATAGTGTATATGTGTGGTAGAAGAAAGCTATAGGGTTAATTGTAATTTCAAATATTTGATGTATATCAAATGATCATAAGTGAAATTAAAATATTTGCAAAATGTTTGCAAAAATGTGTGCAAAGTGTGTTTGCAAATTATTTGCCGATACAAAATAGAAAATAATAAAATAGAAAATAATTTAAAAATGTGTTATTTGTGCTTGCATGGAACAAAATCTTCAACAAAGGATAACTATTTTTGTGCTCGTATGTAATAAAATCTTCAACAAAGAATAACTATGTTATCAAAAAAATAGCATTTTCAACAAAGGATAACTATGATATAAAGAAAATTGTTGAAAAAAAAGTGTTATTCGTAGTTTCATAAAACAAAATCTTCAACAAAGGATAACTATAATTTTTTATTTTGTGCTTGCATGAAACAAAATCTTTAACAAAGGATAACTATGAAAAATAAAATAATTTTCAACAAAGGCTGACTATAATATAAAAAAATAGTTGAATTAAAATGTGTTGTGCTTTCTTCTAGCGCACATATACACAATTTTCTATCCAAAATAATCACTTTTTTTCTGTTGTGAGAACAGGGAAGTATATGTAGCAAGGGTTTCAACTGGTGCTACACTAAAACACCTGTATTTCTTTCATGTAATTGGTAAGAGTCCATGAACTAGTGACATATGGGATATACAATCCTACCAGGAGGGGCAAAGTTTCCCAAACCTCAAAATGCCTATAAATACACCCCTCACCACACCCACAATTCAGTTTTACAAACTTTGCCTCCTATGGAGGTGGTGAAGTAAGTTTGTGCTAATATTTCTACGTTGATATGCGCTTCTCAGCATTGTTGAAGCCCGATTCATCTCACAGTACAGCGAATGTCAGAGGGACGTGAAGGGAGTATCACTTATTGAATACTATGATTTCCCTAACGGGGGTCTTTTTCATAAGTTCTCTGCTATCGGTCGTAGAGATTCATCTCCTACCTCCCTTTTCAGATCGACGATATACTCTCAATTTACCATTACCTCTACTAATAACTTTTTTAGTACTGGTTTGGCTATCTGCTATATGCGGATGGGTGTCTTTTGGTAAGAATGTTTTTTATTACTTAAGACACTTAAGCTATGGTTTGACACTTTATGCATTTATATAAAGTTCTAAATATATGTATTGTACTTATATTTGCCATGAGTCAGGTTCATGTATTTCCTTCTGCACACTGTCAGTTTCATATTTGGGGAATATAAACATCTTTTAAAAATGAAATTTATTTCTTACCTGGGGTTTAGTCTTTTTTTCAATTGACTACTTCTTACAAATTGTGGGCGGTATAAGGCCCGCGGGTGCGACAAATGCTAAACTTTATTGTGTCATTTTTTGCGCGAAAATTTGTTTGAAAAAGTACGTCAGAGGGCTATGCTATTTGCATTTTTTCCCTGTTCCTGAAACTGTCATATAAGGAAATGGATAATTTTGCTTTATATGTTGTTTTTTCTCTTACATTTTGCAAGATGTCTCACGTTGATCCTGCCTCAGAAGCCTCTGCTAGAACATTGCTGACTGACATCGGTTCTACCAAAGCTAAGTGCATTTGTTGTAAAATTGTAGAAATTATATGGCCAAATGTCATTTGTAATAGTTGTTTTGATAAACTTTTACATGCAGATAATGTGTCCATTAGTAATAGTACATTGCCAGTTGCAGTTCCTTCATCTTCTAATGTGCATAATATACCTGTAAATTTTAAAGATTTAAAGATACATTTTTGTCTGCATTTCCACCTTCAAATAAATGTAATAGGTCTTTTAAAACTTCTCATTTAGTTGATGAAATTTCAAATGACCAACAATATGATAATTTATCCTCTTCTGATGAGGATCTATCTGATTCAAAAGATCCTCCTCAGACATTGACACTGACAAATCTACTTATTTATTTAAAATTGAGTATATGCGTTCTTTGTTAAAGAAGTGTTAATTACTTTGGATATTGAGGTAACCAGTCCTCTTGATGTTCAGTCTAATAAACATTTAAATTCTGTTTTTAAACCTCCTGTGGTTTCTCCAGGGGTTTTTCCTATTCCTGAGGCTATTTCTGATATGATTTCTAAGGAATGGAATAAGCCAGGTACTTCTTTTATTCCTTCTTCAAGGTTTAAAAAAATTGTATCCTTTGCCAGCAAAATCTATAGAGTTTTGGGAAAAGATCCCCAAAGTTGATGGGGCTATTTCTACTCTTGCTAAACGTACCACTATTCCTATGGAAGATAGTACTTCCTTTAAGGATCCTTTAGATAGGAAGCTTGAATCTTATCAAAGGAAGGCCTATTTATTTTCAGGTCATCTTCTCAGACCTGTAATTTCTTTGGCTGATGTTGCGGCTGCATCAACTTTCTGGTTGGAGAATTTAGCGCAACACCAATTGGATTCTGACATATCTAGCATTATTCGCTTACTACAACATGCTAATCATTTTATTTGTGATGTTAGATCCATGTCTTTAGCTATACTAGCTAGAAGAGCTTTGTAGCTTAAATCTTGGAATGCTGATATGATATCTAAATCTAGATTACTATCTCTTTCTTTCCAAGGTAATAATTTATTTGGTTCTCAGTTGGATTCTATTATTTCAACTGTTACTGGGGGAAAGGGAGTTTTTCTGCCTCAGGATAAAAAACTTAAGGGTAAATCTAAGGTTTCTAACCATTTTCGTTCCTTTCATCAGAATAAGGAACAAACACTCAATCCTCTCCCCAAGGAATCTGCCTCTAATTGGAAGCCTTCCTCAAATTGGAATAAATCCAAGCCTTTTAGGAAACCAAAGTCAGCCCCTAAGTCCGCATGAAGGTGTGGCCCTCATTCCAGATTAAGGTTTTTCAAGGATATTTGGATAAAATCTGTTCAAAATCAATGTATTCAGAGCATTGTCTCTCACGGGTATCGAATGGGATTCAGAGTAAGACCTCCTGTGAGAAGATTTTTTTCTCTCACGTATCCCAGTAAATCCAGTAAAAGCTCAGGCTTTCCTGAAGTGTGTTTCAGACCTGGAGTCTTCAGGGGTAATCATGCCAGTTCCTCTTCTGGAACAAGGTTTGAGGTTTTAT
Organism: Bombina bombina; assembly: GCF_027579735.1. Lineage (NCBI taxonomy): Eukaryota > Metazoa > Chordata > Amphibia > Anura > Bombinatoridae > Bombina > Bombina bombina. Next base: position 1,093,882,755 of record NC_069499.1, read on the forward strand.
TCAAATCTATTCATTGTCCCAAAGAAGGAAAATTTGTTCAGACCAGTTCTGGATCTGAAAATTTTGAATCGTTATGTAAGAGTACCATCTTTCAAGATGGTGACTATAAGGACTATTCTGCCTTTTGTTCAGCAAGGACATTATATGTCCACAATAGACTTGCAGGATGCATACCTTCATATTATCAGTTTCTGAGATTCTCTTTTCTAGACAAGCATTACCAATTTGTTGCTCTTCCATTTGGCCTAGCAACCGCTCCAAGAATCTTTACAAAGGTTCTGGGTGTCCTACTCTCTGTAATCAGAGAAAAGGGTATTGCGGTGTTTCCTTATTTGGATGATATTTTGGTACTAGCTCAGTCTTTACGTACTGCAGAATCTCACACGAATCAACTAGTGTTGTCTCTTCGGAAACATGGTTGGAGGATTAATTTACCAAAAAGTTTCTTGATTCCTCAGACAAGGGTCACCTTTTTAGGCTTCCAGATAGATTCAGTGTCCATGACTCTGTCTCTAACAGACAAGAGATGTTTAATATTGGTTGCAGCCTGCCGGCACCTTCAGTCTCAGTCATCCCCTTCAGTGGCTATGTGTATGAAAGTTTTATGTCTCATGACTGCAGCATCAGACGCCATCCCCTTTGCTCGTTTTCACATGAAACCTCTTCAGCTTTGTATGCTGAATCAATGGTGCAGGGATTATACAAAGATATCACAATTAATATCCTTAAATCCCAATGTACGACACTCTCTGACATGGTGAATAGATCACCATTGTTTAGTTCAAGGGGCTTCTTTGTTTGGCCAAACTGGACTGTGATCACAACAGATGCGAGTCTTTCAGGTTGGGGAGCTGTTTGAGGATCTCTGACAGCACAAGGGGTTTGGAAATCTCAAGAGGCGAGATTTCCAATAAATATTTTAGAACTCCGTGCAATTCTCAGAGCTCTTCAGTTTTACCCTCTGTTAAAGAGAGAACCGTTCATTTGTTTTCAGACAGACATTATCACAACAGTGGCATATGTCAATCATCAGGGTGGGACTCACAGTCCCCAAACTATGAAAGAAGTATATTGAATACTTGTTTGGGCAGAATCCAGCGTCTGTCTAATCTCTGCGGTGCATATCCCAGGTATAGACAATTGGGAAGCGGATTATCTCAGCCGCCAGACTTTACATCCAGGGGAGTGGTCTCTCCATCCAGATGTTTTTTCTCAGATTGTTCAGATGTGGGGTCTTCCAGAGATAGATCTCATGGCCTCTTATCTAAACAAGAAACTTCCCAGATACCTGTCCAGGTCCAGGGATGTTCAGGCAGAAGCAGTGGATGCGCTGACATTTCCTTGGTGTTATCATCCTGCTTACATCTTCCCTCCTCTAGTTCTCCTTCCATGAGTGATTTCCAAAATCATCATGGAACAATCATTTGTGTTGCTGGTAGCGCCAGCATGGCCACACAGGTTTTGTTATGCGGATCTGGTTTGGATGTCCAGTTGCCCACCTGGGCCACTTCTGTTACGGCCAGACCTACTATTTCAAGGTCCGTTTTTCCATCAGGATCTCAAATCATTAAATTTGAAGGTATGGAAATTGAACGCTTAGTACTAAGTCATAGAGGTTTCTCTGACTCAGTGATTGATACTATGTTACAAGCTCGTAAATCAGTCTCTAGGAAGATTTATTATAGAGCTTGGAAGACTTACATTTCATGGTGTTCTTCTCATAAATTCTCCTGGCATTCTTTTAGAATTCCTAGAATTTTACAGTTTCTTCAGGATGGTTTGGATAAGGGTTTGTCTGCAAGTTCCTTGAAAGGACAAATCTCCGCTCTTTCTGTTTTATTTCACAGAAAGATTGCTATACTTCCTGATATACACTGTTTTGTACAGGCTTTAGTTCGTATTAAGCCTGTCAGTAAATCAATTTCTCCTCCTTGGAGTCTTAATTTGGTTCTGAAGGCTTTACAGGCTCCTCCATTTGAGCCTATGCATTCTTTGGACATTAAACTACTTTCTTGGAAAGTGTTGTTCCTGTTAGCTCAAAAACTCTTCTAGCAGAAGAGATAGCCATCTGCTCTTTCTTGTGAATCTCCTTTTCTGATTTTTCATCAGGATAAGGCGGTTTTGCGGACTTCATTTGAATTTTTCCTTAAGGTTGTGAATTCTAACAACATTAGTAGAGAAATTGTTTTCCCTTCCTTGTGTCCTAATCCTAAAAATCCTTTGGAAAGATCCTTAAATTCTTTGGACGTGGTGAGAGCTTTGAAATATTATATTGAAGCTACTAAAGATTTCAGGAAGACTTATTCTATTTATTATATTTTCTGGTCCTAGGAAAGGTCAGAAGGCCTCTGCTATTTCCTTGGCCTCTTGGTTAAAGCTTTTTTGGAGTCGGGTCAAGCCTCGCCTCAGAGAATTATAGCTCATTCTACTAGATCAGTCTCCACTTTGTGGGCTTTTAAGAATGAAGCTTCAGTTGATCAGATTTGCAAAGCAGCGACTTGGTCCTCTTTGCATACATTTACTAAATTCTACCGTTTTGATGTATTTGCTTCTTCTGAAGCAATTTTTGGTAGAAAAGTTCTTCAGGCAGCTGTTTCAGTTTGATTCTTCTGCTTTTGATTTAAGTTTTTTCTTTCAAAAATGAAAATAAACGTATTTTTTGGGTTGTGGATTAATTTTTTCAGCGGTATATGGCTGTTTTTATTTTATTCCCTCCCTCTCTAGTGACTCTTGAGTGGAGATCCACATCTTGGGTATTGATATCCCATATGTCACTAGCTCATGGACTCTTGCCAATTACATGAAAGAAAACATAATTTATGTAAGAACTGGCCAAGCTGTGGATTAATGGCTTAACCCCACAGCCTTTTGAGTGATTTTTTGCATGTGTTCCTTTATCTATTAAACTTACCTCATTCTTTTGAAGTGGCTCGCTGGATTTTGTTCTTTTTCTACTATTTATTTAAGAACTTACCTGATAAATTCATTTCTTTCATAATGGCAAGAGTCCATGAGGCCCACCCTTTTTATGGTGGTTAGGATTTTTTGTATAAAGCACAATTATTTCCAAATTTCCTTTTTTGATGCTTTCTACTCCTTTCTTTATCATCCCACTGCTTGGCTATTCGTTAAACTGAATTGTGGGTGTGGTGAGGGGTGTATTTATAGGCATTTTGAGGTTTGGGAAACTTTGCCCCTCCTGGTAGGATTGTATATCCCATATGTCACTAGCTCATAGACTCTTGCCAATATGAAAGAAATGAATTTATCAGGTAAGTTCTTACATAAATTATGTTTTTTCTCTAAATTCTCTTGCACTCCTGTATGAGGAAAGTATACAGTCATAACATTATTAAAACTACACCATCTTTTTAAAGGTAAACACATCTTTATGGTAAGATAATTCTTTTTTCTGACAAACACCTGGAATTATAAAATTAAAATAGCAGAAACCATACCAGTTAATAAAGAGAAAAATACATATGCTTCCATAACACATATCCAATAAGAGCTATTGAAAGTAGAAAATGTGCCATCATTATCATTATATGACTCCCAAAACTCATTCTCTGTATAATTGATATACATTTTTAACTGAGACATGTCCTCAATCTTTTTATTTCTAGTAGTTCAATCTTTTTATATTGAGTAGTTTGACAATACATTAAGTAATGATTACAATGGGAAATTCCTGCAAAAACTTCCTATTCTCATACCATTCTCCACTTTAAGACACATATATCCCTTCTTCTCTTAAATATTAAGGAACGGTATAGAAACATGGGGGAACCTTCTGTGTTCCACAGTGGTGAAGGGTCTAGAATATTCTGAGATATTGCAGCATTTTCTTTAAACTATAAATGTGAAAACATATTTTCTATCCTAAGTGGGCTATACAATAGGTTACAATACTGCAAAGTTTAGAGTTACACCTATCTGGAGGGTTACTTTTTTAAGTACATAAACTACAATGTGTACTAAAACAAACAAAGCATACTTTTCTGCAGACAAAGCTATATGACTTCTTAAAACTAATATGGTCAATAAAAATAACACAATTACAAGAAAATACAAAACAAGAAATATAAGTAAACAAGTTTCAATAATACTCCCCTAATTTAGCTGTGGGTAACTGTAACAGTGTAACAGGTACTTAACTCCAACAGTCAAGGCACAGTCCAGAGAAGGATAATCTTTATTTTCTTAAGCCACACATCATAGGAAACATTCATAGATTACTCAGAGTCCAGTTCTGGGGCTAGTACCAGCTTTCAATGCAAAGCATGGATCCAAAATAGTTCAGCAACTTTTACTGCAGTATGGTGGTTAAACAAACTTTACAAAGGGTCTTTTTTTCTTCTTTTTTTCTTCACCTAGACACTAGGCATTTCTTTATTTAAAAGGTTTAATTGAATTCAATCTTCAATTTTTTGTAGAGTGAATTATGGAATGTTATCTGTACAGCTTTACCGAAATATTGAAAACTCAAAAATCATTTAGTAGGATCTTATCCTGCAAATAGAAATATTTTGTTAACAACTTGTCTAAATATTGTAGGCTCATTTTCTTACTTACTAAACAATTAGCCAAATCAGCTAAATCACATAAATAAAGATACTTATCAAAATAAAGATACTCATCAATACTCCCCCCTTTGATTGCTTGAAAAACCCTGTGTGTCAGGCAAACACAATATGACAGCAAATTAAAAGACAATCCATGCACTCCTAAAAGAAGTAGTATCCTGCAAATCAGTCAAAATCATATACATCCCAATATCTATTCTATTCATACAGCTCCCTTCCACACAGATTCTCTAAAACATAAAAACCTTCTCTAAGGAATCATTTAAAAACAAAACATGAACAGCCAGCACAAACTTTTAACCCTTTCGAGTCTGGGCTAAAGTGCCTACATCGGAACAACTGTTCCAATGTAGACAAATTGAAACCATGCGATCGTGCATACGATCGCGAGATTTCAATTATTTGATTAAGTCTGGGGGGTGTCCCTACAACCCTAGAAAGGCCCCCAAGACCGCGATCAAGTCCTGACTGCACAGAAGGCTTCAGGACAGCCGTTAGTTATGACGTTCTATTCCGTCATAACGGCTTTAAAGCCCAGTCTAATTATGACGGAATAGAACATCATAACGGCTTTAAAAGGTTAATAAATACAATCAAACTGAAAGCAAGCACATATACTTACACTCACTGAAACACAGCACTTAGAAATATTACATTCTAACAAAACTGCAAATAATTCAAATCTTATAACAACCTTTAGCTATGGTTTTGTAAATGTTAGCCTGCACAATACTATGAAATCATGCTAATAATGCAATCACTTTAGTAGATCCATAAACTCTAGTTGCAAATTTACAAATAAAATCCCTAACCATAAATAGGCAAAGAAAATATACAAACACCTAATTACTATATTATGAGAAAGGTCAGATAATAATGGCACTGTCATTGCTCGCTTCCACAGAGCAAACCCACTGTTAAAGAATCATGCTTGGAACAACTAATTTGGGAAAAACTTCAGAATCCAGTCTATTGGCGGCAGTAACTAGCCATGTAGCTGTTACATGCTATGCTACACTTTTATTTAATCAGAATTTTAATAAATACAAAGTTATTTTAGTTTGTTTATTTTTTTCTATACAATTTGATATTCAACATTTTTGCAGCTCTCTGACTAAATATAACAATTGTATAAAACAAAATGAAATTTCTGAAAATAATAATAATAATTTACACTAATTTACACTAATAGATTAAAAGGGCAGTTTACCCAAAAATGTGCTCCCCTTTAAATTATTCCCAATTATCCATTTTACCTGATTGAGTGGTCCTTTACCCCTATTTTGGCATTTGAAATAGCTGATTTAGCCTGTGGCATACCCACTTATAGTAAAGTAAAAACAATTATACTGCAGTCTCAGCTATTTAATAGCCTAAGTAAACACAGTCAGAAGAAGACTGTGGGGTACAGGATAGTTAAGTAATAAAATTATAATTTTCCATTGTTCTGTCTAAGTATTGAGCGTTGGTTTTCCAGACAAATATAAGATAAGGAACACAATGCGCTATGATATTACTTAAAATTCAACCCATTGTCATAGGCTCTGGTTAAAAAGCACAGAAACAGCTAATTCCTATATACAAATAAACCTGAAAATGCAATTTCTTCGACATTTTATACTATACAGCTAGTATAACAAATCATTGAAAATACATTATTATAAAAACAATTTTACAGTGTACTGTCTCTTGGGGCAGACCATTGATAATATGTATAGTACATATATAACCTAGCCATGTTTAGGTAACTGTGAGGCTCGTGGGATACTCCTCTATCAGACCAAACTTGGCCAGTAGTCTTGTTATCCCGGCTTCAAGTCGGAAAGATAGGGAATATCCCAGAGCAGAGAATATCAGGAAAATGAGGAGAGCGGCACTCACCACAGACAGGACAGCACAAAGCAATTAGGCAGACAGGATACAGCAACAGAAAAGCAGACCAGCAATTCAGGGGTTAACCAGGTAGCGTAGTAAGACAGGTAAGGATTTGGCAACAAAGTATCAGTCCAGCAGATTAGGGGTTAACCAAGTAACATAGTAAGACAGGCAAGGTTCAGTAACAAGTATCAGTCCAGCAGATAAGGGGTTAACCAGTTAGCGTAGTGAGACAGGCAGGGTTCAGTAACAGGTATCAGTCCAACAGATAAGGGGTTAACCAGTTAGTGTAGTGAGACAGGCAGGGTTCAGTAACAGGTATCAGTCCAGCAGATAAGGGGTTAACCAGTTAGTGTAGTGAGAAAGGCAGGGTTCAGTAACTGTTATCAGTCCAGCAAACGATCTTTCACTCCCAGGGGTACACGAAGTAGCACCTATACTTGGGCAGTGACAGGTCTCTTGCTGCCTGTTTAAATACCCTTGGCAAGGCACCAAGAGATCGTCCAGCATCAGGAGCATGCAGCAATGACGTCAGCGCTGCACGCACACTGAGTCGACACAGCCCTAGGCAACGAGCATGGAGAGGACGCCGCGCCCCTAGCAACGGCGCGGCATGACAGTTACTTGTCTTATTTACCATTAAAATTCTACTTCTTTACTGTATCATAACATGTATATATTTAAATAAGAGCTCTCTCTCATATTCATTTCTAAAGTCACTAGGAAACTTACACAAATTCTTACAATTTAAAACAAACAACCAAACCATCACAACACAAATTATATGACATAGCAATATGTTACCAGTTATATTAAAACTTTACTGACTTACTCTACTTGCAAAAGAAACAAATACAATAGATACATTTAATAACATACCGCTTCTAGTCTTTCTTTTCTCTTTTCCATAAACTCCTTGTATAAATCTTCCATATAACAACTAAAAGAACTAAAATCACGCACATCATCACACTTACAAATTTCTTAGTTAAGTCACTTGCAAAAACAATATATTTTATATGCCTCAAACAGGTGGAAACACACTAAATCTCTCACCAGTCCTTACATGCATAAAACAAATGTCGCTTAAAACTAAAAATGCTCTTATTGACACACAGAATTAGGCACTGTACACATGACTAATTTTGCAGCAATAACACTTTAAGCAAATCATTACAGCATCAGATTTCTTAGCTAAGAAACATTGCTACACACACCGTTAACAGCTTTAGCCTTATTAATTACCAGTCAAAAAACATAGATAAAAAAAATAAGCACCAAGGCCAGCTTTTGTAACGATTCTAAGAAATATACACTCATCTCTCAACTTGCATACCATAAATATTTCACTCACTGAATTCTCTCCCAACATATATTCTTATACAATTTTAACATACATCAAACTTTCAGTGACACAGAAAACACATTTTATTAACGTTCTTTCTCTTCAAGGAAAACATATATTTCAAACATACCAGAGACATTAGAAACACGACAATATGCACTCTCCACCAAATTTTAAAATGTATTTAAGATTGTTCAAAATAGCTAAGAATGGCCATATTCCAGCAACTTTGAACAAATTATTTTTAGACAAGATAATAAATCCTCAGATATTCAGTGGGGAGTAAACCTTTTACACATAACACGGGACACAGTGAAACATCAGACAGACAAACACTTCTTACACATAAATTACACAGAATCTCTGTTTCGTTACTGCAAAGACCATAAACAAAAAGAAAGGGTTTTCACATACCAAGCTGTACAGGGAGTCAGGAACTTTTTTTCCATGTGCACAGTATGCAACAAGCAGCTGCAGCATATATCACTAAGCATTTTACTTGAACAGACCCCACATTCACAAAACAATAAGATTAGCAATGAAATAAGCAATTAAGCAGCAAACATCAACAAGTGACCACTCAGCTCCAGTGATATTTAAACTAAACTATACTATATGCTTATATAAGGGACTTTAACCCTTGATACAGTAAAGCAAGACTTTAACTTGCAAACAAAGGGACTTTAACCATTTAAACCTTTAAATAAGGTGAGATTTTAAATCACGCTATAACTTGCACTGGGCTGCAAACCCACGCTTAACGGCAGGACTCCCCCTGTCCAGGGGTGTTTAACCCCTTATAAAGGGACTTTAACCCTTTATATACTATTAACGTCGGCCAGACTTTGGGTTCAGATTCATAGAGGGAAAAGCAGAAAAAAACACTTATCTACTTACCCCTGTGTGAATCCCATGCTCTGACACCAGAATTGGTAGACGTTATCTTATTACCGGGGGTATCACTTGACACTTGACAGGAGTATTCTACACCTTCGTCACCTTTGCAAGATATCTCAGTGAACAACAATCAGACAGGCAGCAAGTAAAGTCTAATCACTGTTTTGTTTATTATAAAACATGACATACTTATTTAGACAGTGCTTAGTATATGGGGTAAAACAATGATGTATCATAATCAAACCATTTTACACAGCATAAGTTAGAACAAAGAAGCATAGTAAAAATATAGAAATAAGGAGTTATACTTAGAAACAGTTTTAGATAACGGTGTAATTCAAGGTCACTCTTGAGATACTATTGTTGCATATGAAACTAAAATTCTAAACTCATATTTCTCGCAGCACAATAAACCATATTATAATGAAATATAATGAACTCATCTTAAAATGGTATGCTTACACAAAATGGTGTCAGTGTGGTTAAATATATATTCTTACACATACAAATGCCATGGTTAATTAACACTTCACAGGATGGATTCAGATCACAAAAAATTAATTTCACACATGCAAATAAAGCTTACCTTAGTCACTGTAGAAAAGGATTTGGTTTATGATATACTTTCACACTGTTTTTCCTGCTCTTTGTGATTTAACACCTCCTTTTGTGAGCCATAAGTTTTGATCATTGTTCTTCATGGGTAAAAAGATAATTTATATAGTTTAAACACGGGGCTAGTTATCATTTAGCACTCCCCATTGATTTCAATGGAAAAAGCAAATGTTAAATTGCAGACAAAGACTAACGAAGCTTAAAGATAGAAAATCAGGATCTTGTAAACTGCCAAGAGACATTAAAAGGACAGTAAAGTAAAAATTAAACGTTCATGATTCAGATAAAGCATGCAATTTTAAACAACTTTCCACTTTACTTTTAACATCAAATTTGCTTTGTTCTCTTGGTATTCTTTGTTAAAAGCTTAACCTGGGTAGGCTCATAGGCTTATTTCAAAGTCCTTGAAGCCACCTTTTATCCTAGTGAATTTTATAGTTTTCACAGTTTTTCAAAGTTAGATGGTTCTAGTTCAATTGTGCCATATAGATAAACAGTGTACTCACTCCTGTGGAACAATGCTGTTGTCAGCACTGATTGGCTAAAATGCAAGTTTGTAAATAGCACTGAGATAAGAGGGCAGTCTGCAAAGGCTTAGATACAAGGTAATCACAGAGGTAAAAAGTGTATTAATATATAATGTTTGTTATGCAAGGGGGGGCGTGTCCAAACAGCGTACCTGATAGGACGCACTTTCTGGGAGCTCTACAAGAATCCTCTTTAATCCGCCGATTATTGAGCTAAAAGACAGCACATCTATTAATATCAAATATCAAACAATAGCTACAATAACAACCTGTGGCTATATGTCAGCTTTATGTTGCTGTATCTATGAAACTGGAGCCACAGAACGGAAATATAAGGCCTAAGGCGGCGGCCTACTCCTAGGCAGCGACCCCCACCGGACTCGCCGGGTTACCAGTGCTGACAGCTGATACCTGTCTTACTGAGCCTTCATACCAGCACCAGACAGCTCGCTATTCTACAGTTATACAAGCAGCCTAACACACCTATATCCATTAATACCTCTGCCGGCAGAATCTCCCAAGATGGCGACCGCATGGGAGATCAAACTAGAGCAACACCTAGAACAACGCTTCGCTAAGCTAGAGATCTTACTAACCAACCTTTACCAGAGATCCCTGCCCAGAGCTCTCATAGAGAGCAGTAAATCAATACCGGAGCAACCACCCGCAGCAGAACCTGAACAGGACTTTCTGACTGGCGATTGGAGGCAACAACTAACTCCGGAAAGGGCCCACCGCTCCTCACACGCCTCCACAGTTGGATCGGAGGTTTACAGTCCAGCCAAAGACCATCAGAATGCCAAAAGCGACCATAGCTCCATGAAACTCGCAGGGATACGCAAACATCCGGAACCCGCAGCTCCACAACATAACGCAATAGTGGAAAAAGTCACTAAAACGATTACCCGTGGTTTAGAGAGCACAGTGCAGACACCCCTGGCTGGAATCCTCCCTGCAAAGAACACCGGTTTCTTAGCCTCACGCAGCAATGGAACGACAGCGCTGTGGCTTTCCTCCGGGAGTACATCAACAGATCCAGCCATTGGAAGTGTACAACAAACTATACTCAGATGCTCACTGTTTTCACCTGATTTAGTCACCTCAACAACCTTAAGATTTGAAGCAGGTTAAGGAGAAAATCTTTATCTACACCAACATCGGACATACCTATTCTAACGAGTTGGTTTATATATAGTACCGGTGTTGTTGGCTCTGTTATTAATGGCACTGTCACGGGAACATTATCTATTAACATTCTCCCACCAGACTCTGCTGGCAGTGAGACCCCGGGGACTGAGCATAGTTAAACTTCCCGGTAACGTTGCGCATGATACATGTTAATAGCTGTTCAGTCTTATATCTTTCATGTACTCCTGGTGTCTCAAGCAAGCATAATTTCAATGTGTAACTGTTATATATATGCATGTCATGTGCAGCCCGAGGGGAAAATACTGCATCCATAATATACAAACAAGACAGTCATAGTTGCACAAGCACATTTCTTCCTGATAGTGCTCAATATAATACTGTTTTGTACTATACAACCCAGAAGATAGTAATTGATTGAGGCCACAGTATACCGGGACAAAAACTGGGGGCAAAATTGTTTCATTATAGCATTGCATGTGATTAATTCCTTATCTAAGCCATGATACACACTATATAGCCACAGATCAGCCTCTCATTGCCCCTCACTTTACAGGCAGGCAGCCAATTAACAATATAATGTAGATAATGTATGCATTACTGTCACAATGCTTATTATGCTTTTTGCGTATGATTTGATATGAGAGATGGTGTTAGGGTGTCACTATTGTATGCTGTGTTGGGATATCACGGGCCTCTCCTCTGGGGCTACTGGCCGAAGCCGTGGGGGAGACAAAAGATAGTAACATGTTAATGACGCTTATCAAACCAAGCTAAATTGAGATTTCCACATATAGCATCCTGACCCCAACAATAGTATAACACAAACAAAAAAAAAAAGACCTGACCACACCTACTCTACCAGTAAGACCTGAAGCTATACTTATATTAAGTTAACACCACTGCTTATGACCACCGGATCAGCGTATACATCCCTGCATGGTACAATAGTAAATATGATTTAAGAGACATAGAAATCTGCCTGAAAATCTTTATTTCTCCTTTGATGGTAGTGATCATCATATTAGATAAACCACTAGTTATTTTTAAAGTTAAACAGCATCATTATAAAGCTCACATATGGTGCCAGTTCTGGTTAAGGTATCCTTATTTTAAAATGTTATTAACTAGCTATATTGTTCTAGGATACACTTGTTTGTTTATGTGTTTAAAACTAACATTAACCCCTGTTTATAAGGAACTTACCATACTAAGGTCCAAGAGTGACCTACTCAAAGCTGGGGTAGAAAAATATGAGGAAAGGTAATAATGAGTGAAGAAACTCTCTATGTATACTTAGGCATGTCAAATATGGTGATAATATTTAAAGCCATGATTGCTAAACATGATGTACTAATATGTGACATTATATGAACCTCATTCATTTCTTAATGTATGTACACTTTTTTATCCTCAATAAAAATTGAAATAAAAAAAATAAAAAAAAAAAATAATGTTTGTTATGCAAAACTGAGGAATGGGTAATATCAATATTTTTAAACAATAAAACTTCTGAAGTAGACTGGCCCTTTAAGTGTTAAATGAAAAAAATAACACCTTATTGGGGACAGCAACTATGTGATATTTTTGTGGCAAGTGGGCGTTTTAAGTCCTCTACCTGCATGTACTATTGCAAATGCTTTGTCACTTTCTCTCACACCACCTGTCAATCACCGCAAACAAAAGTGAACGCTGCTTCTTGCATGTGGTAAGTAATGTTAGAGGTCAAAAGAAATGTTCACTGCTTAGTACATGGAACCCTTTGTGTGGAGCTTAATCACGCTCCTTTAGAAAAATGTATCTTAAGCTTTTCTAGAGAAAAACACCATTATATTATATGGTGATTTTTGTAGATAAATCATTTGATAAATAAATCATTTGATATTTAAAGATAAATCATTTGATTGTGATTAACCCCATAGGGTTCTGTTCCAGCAATAGTGCAATAATAAAATGTTCTAGCACATTTGAATATTGCATTACTGTTCTTTTATAGCCCTTTAAACTATATATAAAATATGTACATCGTTTTAAAAAGCAGCAAAAACTGCCTGCATGAAATAATATTTGCTTTGATAACAATAATAAAACTAAGGAAGAGGAACTGCAGCAAATAACAGATTATTAGTAAATTAAAAAAAAAGTAAAACTGATCAATGTTGTAGATTTTATTGCACAGAAGCAATCCCGAATAAACCAATTGCTTAGTGACACATCATAAAAAAATCAATACATTGCTAATCCTATGCAAGACCAATTTACATTATTTATTAGTAGGTTTGCTGGTAGGCTAATAGAGACGTGTATTCATTTGTGGACAATGTACATTCGTACTGAAAATTGTTTTTAATATCCAAATGAATTCACCAACAACATTTAAAAACAAATAAAAAACACTGCTGAAATTTGTCATTATTTATTAGTTTCCTTTAAATTGATTTTTAAGGCTTTATACTTACCTTAACGCGCTCTGGAGAGCTTGCTAACCTGACCCTCTTCTTTCCAGGTCACTAGCCATGCTAACTTTAGTGCAGGTCCTGGTAACCAAACTGCTAAGCCTCCTGTTAAAGCTGCCAGGACTCTGGCAAGAAGATGGTCGGGTTAGGGCGCTCTCCAGAAGGCGTTAGGGTAAGTATGTAGCTACAGGTGGACTTTTTAACCTGTAGCCTCAAAACATTTACATTTGTTTAAAAAAAAAAAAAAAAAATGTAAATGTTTAAAGAACATTAGATTTTCATTTCATTTTTAATGAAATGGAAACCAAATAGTGCAGAGAAACAAATATTCAGGGGGAAAAGTTTCCTTGAATATTTCTAATCAAAATTTCGTTCAAAATTATTTTTTTTCCTGCTCACGTCTTTAGGCTAATATATTGATATATTGCTGTAAATATGATCTGTAACCTATCAATTATCAAAATTGTCATTACATTTTATTAAAAACTATTATGTGGAATATTGTGTTCTGTACTGGTATGTTGAGCTGATATGATTTTATAGTTTATATGTTTTGATTCTGCTGTATTTAGTGTTTTTAGTGTTCTTTTAGTGACTAGACACATTGTATAATTTATTAGTACCTGCATTTCATCTCTCTTCTTTCATTTGTGTTTTCTTGGTGTGGAATTCATTTCTTGTGTTTGGAAAAAAAAATGGTTTTAGACTGAAGGAAATATATATTTTTTTGCTTTTAGAGAGGAGGTACTTGGGTGGGGTGTAATTTAATTCCATTCATTACTGTAGAGCCACCAAGCTTCATAGGTGTCAGTCATCCTAAGTAAGGTAGTCCTTTTATAAGTCCAGTGCTCTACACAGTGCAAGGAAAGAGTTAAACTACATTTGATAAGTAGCACATACTAAATGCAACAAATTTGCTAGACAAAGTTATTCTTATTAATAGATATTGTTATATAATTTCTAATATAGTAACTTCCACAGTAATGATCCCAGATAAGTGATAGCTTTTTCATAAAGAACATTTTCATACTGTGTTTCCCATTCTCTGTAATGCAGTAATTCTTAACTAGAACATAATAATACTAGGCTGGGAGTCTCATATTGTATTAGCAATGGATGAGCTTGAAAATCTGTGACGAAAGGATAAAATGAATATAGGAAAACTGACACAGTAGGAAAAATACTGAACATATTTATTTTAAGTTGTTATAAAGTTATTTTTATACTTTAAAATAAGAAACATATTGATATCGGGCTCCTCCCCAATTCTAATAAAGAACAGTAAAAGTCAAGGGTGTCAGAGTACTTTGCAAAATTATATTAATGTGTGGGGAGATGGCCTAAGAGCAAATGATCCAACTTTGCAATGGGCAAGTGATCTGGGTATTTAACCAAGAATTAGATATACTTTATGATGTTCTCAAAAGCTATTTTTACTTTGCAAATCTGCATCATCTGTTCCTCACCTTTGCAAACACCTTTAACTACTCTCTAGGAGCTCTTTTCATTTACATGAACAGGGAATGAATCTCTGATTTTTTTTTAATGAGTCACTGTGGTATCATTCATGTATCGTTTGAAGGAACACATTTTTTTTGGTCAGCACATATCCTGAGACCAGACATACTGATTATTCCATGACAAATAATCACACAGGTTGTATTAAAAAAAAGCTTCACTTGACTGCTTGTCACTTTATAAATCACATCACAGGTCATTAAAAAAAAAGATAAGAAAACTAGGACATGCAAAGTCCTAGGATATTTGATAACAAGACAAATTTAAAAGTAACATCTTATGAGGCCTCATTACAGTTCTTGCAGTATTTAAATGATTGCTTTTACAGTGTGAAAATGCAACTTTGCAGGATGTGTGCTGAATACAAGAGAATATTTATTCTCTTTTGTGGCTTCTGCTTATGTATCAGATGGGGAATGATAATTGGTGTATACCATGCAGTTTGTCAGGCATTTGTGTTGTGCCATAATTATTTTTTCTGCAATCAATAGAAGCAATCTTAGAAGAGAGACATAACTGTCTACAGTTTACTGATGAAAAATGGCATCTGTACATATGCACACTCGGAAAGCTTTACATTGTGTCATCTGAAGCGCAGACAGGTTTTTGTTATATATTTAAGGTGAAGGGGCACAAATTAGATTTGAATTCTAGCAGCCATTTACCAAGTTAACTTCACAGATGAAAAAATAGTCACTTTCTTCAAATCATGTGATATGGAATCTCTAAAAGACTTTCATTGTTTGAAACAGCTCATACCATAGGCTTATCATTTAATATAGTAGAACAAACAGGGTAACAGGATAAGCAATAGTGTGGCATCATTTACTTCACATCAGTAATTGTAAGCACAGTTAACATCTTACAAGATAAAGGAAAAACGTTGCTTATTTGTGTACTATTTCTATATTCACTGTAATTATTGTTCATTTATGCCAGTACTCTTTTGTCTTTAACCCCTTAGTGACCAGACCACTTTTCAATTTGTTGACCATCTGGGACCAAGGCTATTTTTGCATTTCTGCGATGTTTGTGTTTAACTGTAATTTTCCTCTTACTCATTTACTGTACCCACACATATTATATACTGTTTTTCTCGCCATTAAATGGACTTTCTAAAGATATGATTATTTTCATCATATCTTATAATTTACTATAAAAAAAAATATAAAATATGAGGAAAAAATGAAAAAAAATGCACTTTTTCTAACTTTGAGCCCCAAAATCTCTTACACATCTACAACCACCATAAAATACCAATGCTAAACAGTTTCTAAATTTTGTCCTGAGTTTATAAATATCCAATGTTTACATGTTCTTTGCTTTTTTTGCAAGTTATAGGGCAATAAGTACAAGTAGCACTTTGCTATTTCAAAACCATGTTTTTTCAAAATTGGCGATAGTTACATTGTAACACCAATATCTGTCATGAATCCCTGAATAACCCTTCAAATGTATATATTATTTAAAAGAAGACAACCGAAGGTATTAAACTTGGGGTATTTTGACTTTTTTCATGCAACCATTTTACCACCAATCTATGCCAAAGTTTGGGGGGGAAAAAAAAATAATTTGATTTTTTGACAAAATAGCAATTTAAGAATACATTTACTGATAATATTAAGGGTTACTGCCAAATAACACCCTCATATGTCTTCAGCAGCATCTCCTGGGTACAGTGATACCACCCATGTATAGGTGTGTCGGGTTCTCGGGGGGCTAAAAGCTCTTATTTTTAGGGAGCGCATTCCAGTTTTTCAACTTGGAATTTTCACATCGGTCATCATGCACCCATGTCCTATTTGGGACATTTCTGAAGCTGGTCAATGGAATTTACCCCCATCAAACCATATATTTTTGAAAAGTAGACACCCTAGGGTATTTCAAATGCTTGTATTTTAACACTTTCCATGCACTAATTCAACCACCAGTCTTTGTCAAACTTTTGGGTAGTCATTATTTTGTGTTATTTTTCACACACATTGTACTTTAGGCATGGATTCTCAGTTCCTGTTATGTGTTACTACCAAAAAAAAACCCTCAATATGTGTTCAACAACATCTCCTGAGTACAGTGATACCACCCATGTATAGGTGTGTCGGGTTCTCTGGGGGCTAAAAGGCCTTAATTTTAGGAAGCGCATTCCAGTTTTTCAACTTGGAATTTTCACATCGGTCATCATGCACCCATGTCCTATTTGGGACATTTCTGAAGCTGGCCAATGGAATTTACCCCCATCAAACCATATATTTTTGAAAAGTAGACACCCTAGGGTATTTCAAATGCTGGTATTTTATCACTTTCCATGCACTAATTCAACCACCAGTCTTTGTCAAACTTTTGGGTAGTCATTTTTTTGTGTTATTTTTCACACACATTGTACTTTAGGCATGGATTCCCAGTTCCTGTTATGTGTTACTGCCAAAAAACACCTCAATATGTGTTCAACAACATCTCCTGAGTACAGTGATACCACCCATGTATAGGTGTGTTGGGTTCTCTGGGGGCTAGAAGGCCTTATTTTTAGGAAGCGCATTCCAGTTTTTCAACTTGGAATTTTCACATCGGTCATCATGCACCCATGTCCTATTTGGGACATTTCTGAAGCCGGTCAATGAAATTTACCCCCATAAAACCATATATTTTTGAGAAGTAGACCCCCTAGGGTATTTGAAATGCTGGTATTTTCACACTTTCCATGAACTTATTTAACCACCAGTCTTTGTCAAACTTTTGGGTAGTCATTTTTTTGTGTTATTTTTCACACACATTGTACTTTAGGCATGGATTCTCAGTTCCTGTTATGTGTTACTGCCAAAAAAACACCTCAATATGTGTTCAACAACATCTCCTGAGTACAGTGATACCACCCATGTATAGGTGTGTTGGGTTCTCTGGGGGCTAGAAGGCCTTATTTTTAGGAAGCGCATTCCAGTTTTTCAACTTGGAATTTTCACATCGGTCATCATGCACCCATGTCCTATTTGGGACATTTCTGAAGCCGGTCAATGAAATTTACCCCCATAAAACCATATATTTTTGAGAAGTAGACCCCCTAGGGTATTTGAAATGCTGGTATTTTCACACTTTCCATGAACTTATTTAACCACCAGTCTTTGTCAAACTTTTGGGTAGTCATTTTTTTGTGTTATTTTTCACACACATTGTACTTTAGGCATGGATTCTCAGTTCCTGTTATGTGTTACTACCAAAAAAAACCTCAATATGTGTTCAACAACATCTCCTGAGTACAGTGATACCACCCATGTATAGGTGTGTTGGGTTCTCTGGGGGCTAGAAGGCCTTATTTTTAGGAAGCGCATTCCAGTTTTTCAACTTGGAATTTTCACATCGGTCATCATGCACCCATGTCCTATTTGGGACATTTCTGAAGCCGGTCAATGAAATTTACCCCCATAAAACCATATATTTTTGAGAAGTAGACCCCCTAGGGTATTTGAAATGCTGGTATTTTCACACTTTCCATGAACTTATTTAACCACCAGTCTTTGTCAAACTTTTGGGTAGTCATTTTTTTGTGTTATTTTTCACACACATTGTACTTTAGGCATGGATTCTCAGTTCCTGTTATGTGTTACTGCCAAAAAAACACCTCAATATGTGTTCAACAACATCTCCTGAGTACAGTGATACCACCCATGTATAGGTGTGTTGGGTTCTCTGGGGGCTAGAAGGCCTTATTTTTAGGAAGCGCATTCCAGTTTTTCAACTTGGAATTTTCACATCGGTCATCATGCACCCATGTCCTATTTGGGACATTTCTGAAGCCGGTCAATGAAATTTACCCCCATAAAACCATATATTTTTGAGAAGTAGACCCCCTAGGGTATTTGAAATGCTGGTATTTTCACACTTTCCATGAACTTATTTAACCACCAGTCTTTGTCAAACTTTTGGGTAGTCATTTTTTTGTGTTATTTTTCACACACATTGTACTTTAGGCATGGATTCTCAGTTCCTGTTATGTGTTACTGCCAAAAAACACCTCAATATGTGTTCAACAACATCTCCTGAGTACAGTGATACCACCCATGTATAGGTGTGTTGGGTTCTCTGGGGGCTAGAAGGCCTTATTTTTAGGAAGCGCATTCCAGTTTTTCAACTTGGAATTTTCACATCGGTCATCATGCACCCATGTCCTATTTGGGACATTTCTGAAGCCGGTCAATGAAATTTACCCCCATAAAACCATATATTTTTGAGAATTAGACCCCCTAGGGTATTTGAAATGCTGGTATTTTCACACTTTCCATGAACTTATTTAACCACCAGTCTCTGTCAAACTTTTGGGTAGTCATTTTTTTGTGTTATTTTTCACACACATTGTACTTTAGGCATGGATTCTCAGTTCCTGTTATGTGTTACTGCCAAAAAACACCTCAATATGTGTTCAACAACATCTCCTGAGTACAGTGATACCACCCATGTATAGGTGTGTTGGGTTCTCTGGGGGCTAGAAGGCCTTATTTTTAGGAAGCGCATTCCAGTTTTTCAACTTGGAATTTTCACATCGGTCATCATGCACCCATGTCCTATTTGGGACATTTCTGAAGCCGGTCAATGAAATTTACCCCCATAAAACCATATATTTTTGAGAAGTAGACCCCCTAGGGTATTTGAAATGCTGGTATTTTCACACTTTCCATGAACTTATTTAACCACCAGTCTTTGTCAAACTTTTGGGTAGTCATTTTTTTGTGTTATTTTTCACACACATTGTACTTTAGGCATGGATTCTCAGTTCCTGTTATGTGTTACTGCCAAAAAACACCTCAATATGTGTTCAACAACATCTCCTGAGTACAGTGATACCACCCATGTATAGGTGTGTTGGGTTCTCTGGGGGCTAGAAGGCCTTATTTTTAGGAAGCGCATTCCAGTTTTTCAACTTGGAATTTTCACATCGGTCATCATGCACCCATGTCCTATTTGGGACATTTCTGAAGCCGGTCAATGAAATTTACCCCCATAAAACCATATATTTTTGAGAATTAGACCCCCTAGGGTATTTGAAATGCTGGTATTTTCACACTTTCCATGAACTTATTTAACCACCAGTCTCTGTCAAACTTTTGGGTAGTCATTTTTTTGTGTTATTTTTCACACACATTGTACTTTAGGCATGGATTCTCAGTTCCTGTTATGTGTTACTGCCAAAAAACACCTCAATATGTGTTCAACAACATCTCCTGAGTACAGTGATACCACCCATGTATAGGTGTGTTGGGTTCTCTGGGGGCTAGAAGGCCTTATTTTTAGGAAGCGCATTCCAGTTTTTCAACTTGGAATTTTCACATCGGTCATCATGCACCCATGTCCTATTTGGGACATTTCTGAAGCCGGTCAATGAAATTTACCCCCATAAAACCATATATTTTTGAGAAGTAGACCCCCTAGGGTATTTGAAATGCTGGTATTTTCACACTTTCCATGAACTTATTTAACCACCAGTCTTTGTCAAACTTTTGGGTAGTCATTTTTTTGTGTTATTTTTCACACACATTGTACTTTAGGCATGGATTCTCAGTTCCTGTTATGTGTTACTGCCAAAAAAAACCTCAATATGTGTTCAACAACATCTCCTGAGTACAGTGATACCACCCATGTATAGGTGTGTTGGGTTCTCTGGGGGCTAGAAGGCCTTATTTTTAGGAAGCGCATTCCATTTTTTACACTTCCCATTTTCACATCCCATGCACCCATGTTCTATTTAAGACATTTCTGAAGCCGGCCAATGTAATTTACCCCCATAAAACCTTATATTTTTGAAAAGTAGACATCCTAGGGTATTTCAAATGCAGGTGTTTTAACACTTTCCATACACTAATTCAACCACTAGTCTTTGTCAAACTATTGGGCATTCTTTTCTTTGTGTTATTTTTCACATACATTGTACTTTAGACATGGATTCACAGCTCCTGTTATGTGTTACTACCAAAGAAGACACCAATATGTGGTCACCAACATCTCCTGAGTTCAGTGATACCACCTATGCATAGGTTTGGTGGCTTGTTTGGGCGGTGCAATGCCAAATGTCTGACATGTGTTTGTGATTTTTTTTCACATTTAACATATTTTCTTTGCCTATCGTCTTTTTTGGGGGTCTTTTAACATACCCCAATTTATTTGTTTTCCATAAATGTGATTATATTTAAAAAGTTGACCCCCCCAAGGTATTATACATGGAGTGGTTTGATGACTTTGATGCAACCGTTTTAGCCCAAAAAATTGGAGAAAGTATATGGTGGTAATTTTTCAATTTTCATTGTTACAGACACATTGCTTTTTTACTATGATTTAGGAGAGACTGTTGTAAGTTATTGCAAAAGAATACTTCAGGTTGTTTTCTGCAAGGCACCCTGAGTACACCTATGCCCCCCATGCATAGGTTTGCCAGGATTTTGGGAAGGTTATGTTACATGATTTTAGTTATTAAAAATGAGAGTATTTCTTCTGATAGGCCTATCTTTAGTTTGGGGCCTATCACATACCCCACTTTTATTTATTGCATTCAAAGTGTATATTTTTTAAATGTTGACACCCCAAGGTATTGTATATGGTGTGCTTTGATGCCTTTGAAGCAACCGTTTTAGCCCAAAAAATTGGAGAAAGTATATGGTGGTAATTTTTCAATTTTCATTTTTACAGACACATTGCTTTTTGACTATGATTTAGGAGAGATTGTTGTAAGTTATTGCAAAAGAATACTTCAGGTTGTTTTCTGCAAGGCACCCTGAGTACACCTATGCCCCCCATGCATAGGTTTGCCAGGATTTTGGGAAGGTTATGTTACAATTTTATGACTTGTGATTTTAGTTATTAAAAATGAGAGTATTTCTTCTGATAGGCCTATCTTTAGTTTAGGGCCTATCGCATACCCCACTTTTATTTATTGCATTCAAAGTGTATATTTTTTAAATGTTGACACCCCAAGGTATTGTATATGGTGTGCTTTGATGCCTTTGAAGCAACCGTTTTAGCCCAAAAAATTGGAGAAAGTGTATGGTAGTAATTTTTCAATTTTCATTTTTACAGACACATTGCTTTTTGAGTTATTACAAAAACATACTTCAGGTTGTTTCCTACAAGGCACCCTGAGAACACCTATGTCCCCCATGCATAGGTTTGACAGGGGTTTTGGTTAAAAAAAAACAGGCCCAATTTTAGAAAAAAATAGAGTAGTGAAATGTAAAAATCTGGCACAGTAAAAGTAAAAAAAACAAAAAAACATCTAACTGTAAACATAACCAAAAATATATATATATATATATATATATGTAACAGCAAATGTATTTATTTTTTTAAAAATTGACCATTGTATGGTACCGCTTGAAGCAGTCCCCAATGCAGAGTGCAGGCTGTCCAGGGCAATCAGGACAGTAATATATGGTGTCCCTTCTCTTCCCCCTCTTGGTACAGACTCTGCATTTTTTTTGTGGTTTCTGCTTTGTGGCAGTAGGGGGGATTTTAAAAATAAAATGGGTAGCCCCAACTCTGCTCTCTCCCATCACCGCCCGGGGAGCAGGTGCATCATGGTACAAAATCCCCGTAATAATCTGGAGCTGAAACTGTAAAAAAGTCTTTTTAACTCTGGGGTTTGCTTTTTTGAACAACAAAAAAGCGTTGTGGGTTGCAATCTGCATTAGGTAAATTGCAACCTTTTTGTACCAGGCCCTTGTCTTCCGCATAATTAGGTAGGGCTGCAGCAGCTGATCAGCCAGATCAACCCCACCCATATGCCGGTTATAAGACTTGATGCACACTGGCTTCCTTATGATCTCAGCTCTGCCACGTACAGAAACCGCCACCGTCCTCTCTGTGTGGATGGTGGTAAGAAGGTATACATCCTTCTTGTCTCTGTACTTCAGTGCCAACAGCTCCTCTTGGCGCAGAGCTGAGGTCTCCCCCCTTCGTAGCCGGGTGCGTACAAGCTGTCCTGGGAAACCTGCGCGGTTCTTTTTAATTGTACCGCAAGCTACTGTATCAAAGCAATACAGTAGCTTGAACAAAAGGACACTTGTATAAAAATTGTCTAAGTACAAGTGATACCCTTTGTTCATTAGGGGTAATATCAGGTCCCAGACAATCTTGCCAGTGGTTCCCATATGTTCTGGGCAACCTGGAGGGTCAAGGTGGCTATCCTTTCCCTCATACACCCGGAAGGCCTGAGTATACCCAGTCTCGCTGTCACAGAGCTTATACACCTTTACCCCATATCTGGAGCGTTTGGAAGGAATATACTGCTTGAATCCCAGCCTTCCCTTATACTTCATTAGGGATTCATCAACGCATATATTCCTTCCAGGTGTATAAGCCTCTGCAAACCTGGCAGAAAAGTGGGTTATCAGGGGGCGGATTTTATACAGCCTGTCAAATTGGGGATGCTCCCTAGGGGGGCACAGGCTGTTGTCGCTGAAGTGCATGAAATGCAGAATCATTTCATACCTCTTCCTCGACATAGTCTGGGAGAAAATGGGGGTAGAGCAGATGGGGCTAGTACTCCAGTAGGAGCGAATGGAGGGTTTCTTTATGATGCCCATCAGCATAGTCAATGCCCAGAATTTTTTGAATTCTGGCACATTGATGGGGGCCCATTGCTGCTTTGCCAAATATGTTCCAGGCTTTGCAGCACGGAACTGATGGGCATATAAATTAATTTGGGCGACAATGTTCCCCAATATATCATCGCCCAGAAACACTTCCAGAAACTGCTGGGGGCTAAAACCTGCCACATCTATATTTATGCCAGCATTTGCTGTGAAGGGTGGGATATCTGGCCTCTGGAGATGAGGCGTTACCCACTCTTCAGCAGCAATGGCAGCAACACGCCTCCTTCTGGCAGGGGTCTAGCAGGGGGGCTGGCAGGGGGGCTGGCAGGGGGGCTAGCAGCCACAGATACATCACTATCAGTTGAGACTGCATCTAGTGATGTATCTGAGCACATGGCAGGGTCAAAATTGGGGTCTGAGTCAGAAATAGAGGCATCTGACTCTGACGCAAGGATGGCATACGCCTCCTCAGCACTATATCTTTTCTGTGACATTTTTGTATCTGTCACAGAAAACAATTACTAAAAAAAATTAAATTAACTAAATTAACTAAATTAACTAGCAAAAAAGTACAGCTATGCTACTGCCAGTGATTTATAGCGATCACTGGCAAGCTAGAGGTTAATGGCTCTGAAAATTAAATTAAATTAACTAAATGTTTCTGAAAAGAGCCTTTGGGTTTTTAAAAAATTACAACAACAAAATTAACCCCTAAAAAAATGCACAGACAGCAAAAAAGTACAGCTATGCAACTGCCAGTGATTTATAGCGATCACTGGCAAGCTAGGGGTTAATGGCTCTGAAAATTAAATTAAATTAACTAAATTAATTAACTAAATTAACTAGCAAAAAAGTACAGCTATGCTACTGCCAGTGATTTATAGCGATCACTGGCAAGCTAGGGGTTAATGGCTCTGAAAATTAAATTAAATTAACTAAATTAATTAACTAGCAAAAAAGTACAGCTATGCTACTGCCAGTGATTTATAGTGATCACTGGCAAGCTAGGGGTTAATGGCTCTGAAAATTAAATTAAATTAACTAAATGTTTCTGAAAAGAGCCTTTGGGTTTTTAAAAAATTACAACAACAAAATTAACCCCTAAAAAAATGCACAGACAGCAAAAAAGTACAGCTATGCAACTGCCAGTGATTTATAGCGATCACTGGCAAGCTAGGGGTTAATGGCTCTGAAAATTAAATTAAATTAACTAAATGTTTCTGAAAAGAGCCTTTGGGTTTTTAAAAAATTACAACAACAAAATTAACTCCTAAAAAAATGCACAGACAGCAAAAAAGTACAGCTATGCAACTGCCAGTGATTTATAGCGATCACTGGCAAGCTAGGGGTTAATGGCTCTGAAAATTAAATTAAATTAACTAAATGTTTCTGAAAAGAGCCTTTGGGTTTTTAAAAAATTACAACAACAAAATTAACCCCTAAAAAAATGCACAGACAGCAAAATGCAGCAAAAAAAAAGTGCACCTATGCTACTGCCAGTGATATATAGTGATCACTGGCAAGCTAGGGGTTAATGGCTCTGAAAATTAAATTAAATTAACTAAATGTTTCTGAAAAGAGCCTTTGGGTTTTTAAAAAATTACAACAACAAAATTAACCCCTAAAAAAATGCACAGACAGCAAAATGCAGCAAAAAAAAGTGCACCTATGTTACTGCCAGTGATATATAGTGATCACTGGCAAGCTAGGGGTTAATGGCTCTGAAAAGAGCCTTTGGTTCTATATTTTTTAACAAATAAAAGAAATAAATCTCTCTCTCTGCTAAATACAGGTCTCTCTCTCTCTCCAACAAAATGGCAAGTGAGGAGAGGGAGGGAGATCCACACTGATCATAGTCAATATTTACAAATATTGACATGATCAGACAAATGGGGTATTTTATTATTATTATTTTTTTTAGGGTGGGAGACTCAGATTGGGTGACCCTAGCTTGCCCCTATGATGATGCAGGCTAGGGACACCCCCAGAGGCCCCATGATGTACTGGGCATCGCCATCTTGGATGCCTAGGGCAGGGGGAGGGGGGGGCTATTTGGGCTTTTTTTTTTATTTATCCGTTTTTTTTTTCTTAACTATTACTTTTATTTAATAACCAACTAAGTGCCTCGACCCACCGAGGCACTTAGCAAACAAGCAGAGCATCGGAAGCGTGTCCGATCGCTTCCGATGCTCTGAAACACTGCCGGGCTCCACGTGGAGCGAAACCGGAAGTGATCACTCGTGGGGGAGTGATCAATCCGGTCCCGGCACTCGGGAACAGTATTGCAGGATGCCTAGACATCAAGGCAAGCCTGCAATACTGTTAGAACAGCTGGAAGCGATTTCGATCGCTTCCAGTGCTCTGTTAAACCGACGACGTATGCCATACGTCCTCGTCGTTAAGTGCTTTTTTTTTGAGGACGTATGGCATACGTCGTCGGTCGTTAAGGGGTTAAAGTGATCCTATGATAGAGTACCTTACAGATTTTTATTCTTTTTTTTTTTTTTTAAATAAGTTTTTATTGATAAGTAGGGTACATAAACC
This sequence comes from Bombina bombina, assembly GCF_027579735.1. Taxonomy (NCBI): domain Eukaryota; kingdom Metazoa; phylum Chordata; class Amphibia; order Anura; family Bombinatoridae; genus Bombina; species Bombina bombina. The sequence continues at coordinate 1,093,908,834 of NC_069499.1, forward strand.
AAAAAACAACATAAATAGCATTTGACATAAATCGAAATGAGGTTACACGCTGTCAAGTAGAGGGGGAATGAGTTACAATCAGGAACAATGCATCTAGGATAAAACTCATGAACATAATAAAGATATTGCCTAATGCGTGCCGAATAAATCTGTTGTGATGTTTTGGTCATTCTAAGGAACCATTAAAGTTTCATATTTTAATTAAAGTATCGCAGTGTATGCCATACTTAAGATGTCTGACAGTCATATGCGAAAACTAATAGGTGTTCATAATAAATATGTATGATAGGTGGAGAGCGAGGATCTACTCTATATAACCTCACATGAAAAAGGGGGGGGTAGGGGAAAGGGAAGGAAACAGAGGTGGGAGGGGGGGGGGGGAATTTTGTGTCTTGGTATCTCAGCTCAGTAACAGCGGGGCACATCCCGCAGGACGACTAGGGACCCAGCCAGAACAGGCCAACAATGGCCAAGGGAGGGGGGAGCTACGTAGCCAATTTAAGGAGTGTTTCCCAAGGTTCCCATATCTGACTAAAGATAGCAGATTGGTTGTGTATGCGGAAGACATAGTCTTCCATTGATTTGATGTATTGCAAATGGTCAACCACTGCTTGCCATCGTGGGGGCTGTTGTTTCTTCCAGTTTCTGGCTATCAGCATCTTTACAGATGTCAGCAGGTAGACCAACAGATATCTCTTATACTTCGGAATCTTTTTTATCCCTATATGTAAAAGGGCTAGGCTCGGGGCATCAGGTGTCGGGAGCTCCAGTGCTGCGCAAATCGCAGAGGTCTTAGACCAGAGCGGTCTCAGTCGATCACACGACCACCACACATGTAGTGGTGTGCCAATCTCGCCACATTCTCTCCAACACAGGGGAGAGTGGCTAGGGTATATAGTGCGAAGCTTGGTCGGCACCAGGTGCCATCTGGTAATGATCTTGAAGTAAAGTTCGTATAGAGTGACACAATGGAGAGCAGCTTTGGTTAGTTGTATAGCCCTAGACCAGTCCAACGGAGTGAAGGTCAAGCCCAATTCAGTTTCCCAGGAGATCATATGCCTTGTCTTTACAAGGGTAGGGAGCCCTAAAAGAGATTGGTAGTGAGCAGTCAGGGGTTTGTATAGTTGTTGGTTAGTTTTCCATCTTATCTCCCAGATGGTGGGGGTCCTAATCTTGTCAGTCAGAAATCCCCAAGCCTTCATAAGAGATCTAAGTCTCGTGAGGTCAAAGTCTAGCTGACGAGGGATGCCAAATCTGGCTATCATATCTTGGTTTGTGAGGAGGGTTTCATTCTGGTAAAAGTCACCCAGGGAGGCAATCTCATGGGTTCTCCAGAGAGCTAGCTTGACATTAGGTAGTTCTCGTAGGAGTGACAGGACAGGATGAATGGGGGACGGATGCGGGGCTATCAATTGGTTGTGTCTCAGTTGGAACCAAGTTGTTTGGCAACCTTTGATAAGCTGGTTTGAGACTGGTATTCGAGTAGCTAAATGTTGGGGGACCCAGAGTAGGTCTGAAAGATCAATGTTTGCCGGGAGGGAAGCTTGTTCTAGTTCCCTCCACCTAGTAGGAGTTAAGGTAGGCCCCCACGCTGAGACATGCGTAAGCATGGCCGCCTGATGATATAGCTGAACGTTAGGTAGGCCCAGTCCACCTCTGGTGACTGGGGCCTGCAACGTGGCTGCCGCTACTCTCGGTCTCTTGCCTTCCCAAACATATGAGTTGAATAAGGTTTGGAAACCGCGTAAGATCCGTTCTGGGACTGGGATGGGGATGCACCTCATGATGTAGGTTAATTTGGGGAGGATCATCATTTTAAGGGCAGCTATTCTGCCCATCCATGAGATTTCCTCGTATTTCTTAGACTTCAGCTTAGGGTCTAATCTCTTTAGTAGAGTTGCATAATTCTCCTGTATCACTGTGTCCTTTACATGGGACAGAAATATCCCTAAGTGTTTGATACCGATCGTAGACCACTTAAATGAATAAGACCTCCTAAGATGTCTCTGTTCCTTCTCTCCAACAAATATCGTGTAGGCCTCTGTTTTAGCGACATTAATTTTGTAGTTTGATATTTTACCAAAGGTATCAATAATTTCAAGGAGAGGGGGCAAAGAGTCTAGCGGGTTTGTTAAGAAGAGGGTGAGGTCATCGGCGAAAAGCGCTACCTTCTGCAGGGTATCATGTATCTGAAGGCCTTGGACTCCTATATTTTCCCTAATTGCCTCTGCTAGCGGCTCCATAACTAGGGCGAAAAGAAGCGGGGACAGGGGGCACCCCTGCCTGGTCCCGTTGCTAATGGGAAATTTAGGTGAACAGAAACCCAATCCTTTAACCACCGCCGTCGGGCAGGTGTAGAGGGCTGCGACAGCAGTCTGGAACACTCTGGGGAGCCCAAAACGCTCCATAGTGCAGAACATGTATTCCCACCTCACCCTGTCAAACGCTTTTTTCTGCATCCAGGGACAGGGTGAGGAGGGGCAATTCCATATCAGCTGCTTCCATAAATATATTTAGGAGTCTACGGGTGTTATCAGTACCTTGCCTGCCCTGGATAAATCCCACTTGGTCCAAATGGATAAGTGAGGGTAGATGTTTTCCAAGTCTAGTTGCCAAGACTTTGGCATAGACCTTGACGTCGACATTAATTAGCGAAATTGGTCTGTAGCTCTCGCAGAACGAGGGATCTTTCCCATCTTTGGGAATGGCCAGAATGCTAGCCTCCAGGTATTCGGGAAGGAAAGTTCCAGTTTCTGCAACTTCCTGGTAGAGGCGTAGTAGAACCGGGGATAAGAGGTGGACAAGGTTACGGTAGAATAGACCCGTGAACCCATCGGGGCCAGGTGCTTTATGAGGCTTCAAAGCGAGGATAGCCGCCTTTACCTCCTCTATGTCGAACGGGGCGAGTAGATCATCAACTGATTCTACATTCAAAGAAGGGAGGTTTAATTTTGCCAGGAACTGCTGGATAGCCAGTCTGTCTACCTCAATCCTTGAGGATTCATTTTTTAAATTGTATAGGGATGTGTAATAGGCAGCAAATGCCTTCCCTATGGCTTTTGGAGAACGAACTACGCCCGCAGGTGTGGTTATCCGGGGGATTCTAGCTTGAACCGCACGGTCTCGAAGTTTACGGGCAAGTAACCTGTCAGCTCTATTCCCTTTGTAGAAATATAACTGTTTAAGTCTCACTAGATTGGCTTGGACCCGAAGCTGCTCTCTCTTGTTGATTTGTTCTCTGATGGAACCTATCTGTTCAGCTAGGGTAGGCAAAGGAGCATTTTTGTTACTCAATTCGGTTTGCCTCAATTCAGCATATAATTTTGCAAGGGGGAGTTTGTTTTTAGCCTTCTGGATTGAGCTCATTTTAATAAAGTGACCCCTAAGATAGGCTTTAAATGAGGCCCACAGTATTTCCTGACTTGTGTCGCCCGTGTCGTTGAGTCTTAGAAAGTCTGAGACGGTCTCAATAATTTGAGGAATTTCTGTTTCAGAGAGAAAGTGGTCTGGGAGTTTCCAGGAGGGCCTACTGTCGGGGGGGCGCAACTCCAAGCATCCAACACTTACCAAATCATGGTCAGACCATGGGCACGGTCGTATACGTGGGGTGCAGAATTGGTCTAACGTCCAGGAGTCACAAAGCAAGTAATCAATCCTGGAGTAGGAGTTGTGTGGTTTAGAGTGATGGGTGTAGTCCCTGTCAGTTGGGGCGAGGCAGCGCCAGATGTCGTAGAGACCATGTTGGTACATAAGCTTGCGCAGTGCATTGGATTGAGTATTAAGGTTGCGGTCAGTAGGATAAGCTTTAGGAGTCTTTTTGTCTAAGATGGGGTCCCAAACCAAATTCAGGTCCCCTCCTATCAACAGGTGGCCTCTCCTAACTTCACTCAATCTCCTTAGAAACTTTCTCAGAAAGGGTATCTGCTTAACGTTTGGGGTATAGATTGAAGCCAGGGTATATAAGATACCATTTAGGGTACAAATCAAAATCAGATATCTACCTTCGGGGTCGCGTTCTATGTACTCCGTAGTACAGCAGACATCTCTGTGAAGTAGGATCGCTACTCCTCTTTTTTTTTCCGTGAAGGATGCAGTTTCACATATGGGATAGTGAGCTGGGTTACGATAAGGTCTAAGTTCTTTATTCCAGTGTGTCTCTTGGAGAAAAACAATGTGTAATCTATGGGCATTCAAAAAATTGGACAGGAGACTTCGCTTAGTAGGGGAATTTAAGCCCTGGACATTCAGGGTGGCTATAGTGATAGGAGCCATAGGGTTCGCAGAGTAGAGGTCTCTTTTGGGTAAAGGGGAAGGGAGGGGGGGGTAAGGAGGGAAAAGCAGGTTGCAGGAGGGGGAGTAGTTGTGGGGAAGGAGGTAGATAAGGTGTTGAAAGGAAGATAAGCTTCGCTCTCCTACTTAAGGGTAATGTATAGTGTCAAAAAGACTGTCAAGATTTAGTGTGATGTGTATATTACACTATCTCAATGAGTGCTCTTGCTAGTGATAGCAAGGAAACACAACTATCAAGGTGGGGGGGAGGCCAAGTGTGAGGCCTAACCCCAGTCAGCCATTTGTGGCTCGTGCTTCTGATCTAAACTAGCATTGGGGTTCTTCTACCGGTGTCTAATAGATCTTATTACTTGGAGTGTGTGATGGTTCAAGCATAGTAAATACATAACTCAAGATAGGTCGAGCATTGGTGAAATTCAATATACCTAAACATGGCAATCAAACTATAAACAAATAACAATCATTGGTAAAGGTAATATGATAAGAATGGAGCTCATGCAAGACCCTATAACGTGGTGAAGGGAGGGCGGGGAGGACGAAGTCAGATAGTAACAAACGGTGGATCGAAGTCCAATTTCGTCTGATCACCCCCCGCATTCCCCACCACCCATAGTGTGTGGCAGCCCTCAGATGACAAGAGCTAAATTCCTAGAGAAAGGAAACATAAAATGACAAAAAAAAGAAAAACAAACAATAGTGACATTACAAAGTTCTCAGGACCTCTGAATATGCATTTGGGAATGGCGAAAAAGCCATAAACAGTGGCGGTAAAGACATCCTGAATAATAGCAAATTACGTTACTGTTGAACCGGTTGGTAAAACTGTAAATACATAACAATCAACGCAGGGGTAGTATCCCAACAGATCAACACTTGGGTGACACTTCAGCGTGGCGAGGGGAGCATGGGGAGGACGAAGTTAGGTGGTGATACGACTAAATTATAGTCAAGCTTCGTCTAATTACACCCCAGGCCCCACATCGCCTACGATGCGTGGCAGTCAACTTGCGGATAGAGCAAAGCTTAGGGAAAGCAAACTCTCTAAAATGTCAGTATGTTTGAATATATTATCAGAATAGGGAACAATCCACAATCAATAGCAATGATATCATTTTGACACTCTAAGGTAGTAATTGAAATATGAAGGTAGAGAAACCTGATAAACAAAATTTTGCTGAAATTATCCATGAGCAGTCGTGAAGGTGGCTTTAGAGGGGGAAGATAGCCCCTAGAGGGGATATCTAAACTCTCAAAGGAAAGTGCAGTAACTCCCTACACAGGGTGCGGGAGGAAGAGCTTAGTAAAGGGGATCTTAAGTTATGTGAGGCTCATCAGTGGCACTACTGGTAGATGGGGTCTGGCCCGATCGCTGTTGATGTTTCTTCTGGGTGTTGTTTAGTCTCTGGGGAAGGGGCCGCCACTCAGGGGCCGAGGCTCTCAGTCCTCTGGTGGGATCTTTGTCGTGATGATCTCCAGGCGGATCTGGTGGTAACAATTCCCACCTCTGCATGAGTTCTCTAGCTTGTTGTGGAGTGGATACTGTATATTGGTGGCCATCCTTAGTGACGTGAAGCTTAACAGGAAATCCCCATCTATATTTTATGGCTTTGTCTCTCAACAATCTAGTGTAGGGCTGATAGTGGCGCCTTAGTTGGAGAGTGTGTGGGGAGAGGTCTTGATAGACTTGTAGGTCAGAGTACTGTTCTGGGAGGTTTCTGCCACCTACTTATGCTCGGAGTAATTTATCTCTAAAGGTGTAATAGTGTAGCCGCGCTACAACGTCTCTCGGCTTATCTCCTTCTGCTGACCTGGGTCTCAGTGCCCTGTGTGCCCTATCAATCAGCATTTCCTGACCTTCCTCTGGGCCAACAATAGTGGTGAAAAACTCTCGTAGGTATTTGTCTAGGTCCTGAGGGAGGACAGACTCCGGAATACCCTTCACTCGGATGTTATTGCGTCGGGTGCGGTCTTCGAGGTCGGCTAGCTTGACCTCTAGATCGGAAATTTGTTCAGCTAGGCACTGAGAGTAGCCAAGCAGGTTGGTATGGTCAATCATTAAATCTTCTTGCTTACGTTCAATGGTGTCAGTGCGTTCTCCAATAGAAGCTATATCACGTTTCAGATCTGCATGGCTCTTCTCGAATTTCTTAGAGAGGGAGTCGTGGTGAGAGGCCAAGAGTGTGGTAATAGAATCCATAAGGTTGTTGTTAACCTCTTGACCAGTGCGTAGGGATCGCCCCACTGATTGGAGCAGGGCAGTCTCATTAGGGGTTTCAGCAGAATCACTGACATCTGTGAGTTCTTCATCTGTGCCAGCTAGGGATCTAGAGAGGGGTTTACTGAAATGATCCACTACTGTACGTTTAGGTGTATTAGAGGGCTTTTGTTTTCTTTTGAAAGTTTGGGGCATTTTTCGGCTCTGCATGGACATTCAGCAAAATTGAGGATAGTGATAGCACTATAGTGGTCTGCTTAAATCAGGCTGACTGGGGTCACGGCATCAAGGAGCTACCTACATAGTTAAAGGATATTTTACATCAAAACAGAATTGTTGTGGCCTGTGCTGCTATGAGGGGTAGTTAGCATACACTACTCCATCAGCAATGTTGTGGGGCTAACTGCACCAGAAATCAATATTCCCTCTCGACTCGGGGAAGAGGGATACGACCCAAGGGAAGGGGAAAAGGGAAGTGGAGGTGACCAGCCTGGACAAGCCAGGCCGGAAAGGGTGAGTCTTGAGGGATTTCTCTAGCTCAGCTATACGTATATATCTAAACACAATACAAATTAATTATGAGAAGAGCAACCTGTAAGGAAAAATAGCAGTTAGGCAAGCGGTAAGGCAGAGCAGCGATTAGTTGCAATTTTGTGTGCCCAGTATATCTACGATGTCTAAGGGCCTGAAAAGGATTAAGGTTGTTAGGCAGATTAAAATAACACTCCACCTTAAGCTGATGCTCAAGGACACCTGTGCTGACGCAGCAGCAATAAATGAACAACAACAATACACTGATAGTTGGAAGTTCTTCTGCATAAAGTGTGGCCTTAGGTGTATGTGAGAGTACAACTTTTCCCAGCAAGCAGTATTAAATGTGTGGCAGATGTAAGTTCCGTTTAGCGTGGGTAATGAGTAAGTCCCAGCAAAGTTACTTTCTTTGGGAAGGAATGGTTGAGAGAAAAGTCTCTATAACAGGGGTGCTTCTTATTGTATCTGCTGCCGTGTGACAAAGTTACATGTATGCTGGCTACTCACCGGGATCAGAGGAGATAGAGAAGGATGTCAGCTGAGCAAGCTAGTTCTTACCCGGTCTTGCAGTGGGGCACTTATGAAAAAGCTGATGGATAGTATATCTCAGGGGCCGTGAGCCGTGTAAACCGCCGGGCACTCTGCGGAGGAGCTGTAAAGGTGAGAGGGCCCCAAGATGGCGGGTCTTCGCGCCTTTTCTTAAGGCCTGCTGGAAAAGGATCGCGGTTGGTCCCCAGGGACCACAGAAATCTGGCAGATCTTCAGGGTCACCGAACCCACCGGGAGGTAGGGATGATCAGTATAGTGGTCAACCACAGGTCCGGTAATTTCAGGTATTTCAGAGGTAGTTCAGGAGAGCTCCCAAATGCCGGGCAGCCCCACTCGCGTGGGAGAGAGCAGCAGCGAAGCACTCCGGAGCGGATCCCCGACCCTCCGGAGTGATGCGGTAGGATGAGGCTCTATCAGAGGCTGGGCAGGCTAAGGCGGGTTGAGCTGTTACTCCGGAGCGGAGCCCCGACCCTCCGGAGTAGGTGGAGAGCTGCCGCACTAGCTGCGGGACCAGTTAGAAGTCTGTCCGTTGCTGGTGGTAAGTGGCGTTAGTGGCACGAGAGGCAGGCCAGTTGGTCTGGGTGGTAAGGGAGTCGGCAGTCTCACTCGGGGTACCTCTCTGGCAAGTTCGGCAATGAGCGGTGAAAGGCTGGTCTGTGTACCGCAGCGGTGCAGCAGAGAGTTTCTGCGTAGGGGAGCCCAAAAGGTCAATTTGGGTATAATATTTTGCCCCTATTTAGTGTCCACAGTGCTTCTGATAGCAAGTTGGGCAAAGGAACCCAAAAAATAAATCCTTATATAGCGTTTTATGGTTTTAGGGCTCAGGAGCTCAGCACATGCACGTCTGCACAGTTCAGTCGCTAACTCCGCCCCCCAGATTTTTATTCTTACAAATCAAATGTCCAATACTCTGTTATCAATCTTACTACTTAGCATTTTAATAGAGAGAGAAATACATTTTAAATATGTGTGTAAAACAATGTGAGAGAGAGATTGAGACTAGAGACGATTTACTGTTTCCAGGAAGAAGTTGAAGAGCTTTCTGGTAGGTGAAAAATTATTTGATTTCTATATTATTCTAAGGAATCATTTCACTAAGATTTAAAGTGATAGGTATAACTTTTATTCAAAAACTACTGTGTGTACTAGAGGAATTTTAGAGTTCTGTCACTCTGGCTTGTCCTTTAAAGTTTTTGATTTATTGGTGATTTCATCCCATGGAGATAAAATAGTAAGGGCTAAAGAAAGAGAAAAAAAACAGATAAAACTTTATATCATTTATCTCACCGATGTAAAGGACTATTGGAATCTCCTGTTTACGCATTTAGTGCTAAACCATTATTCATCACTCATCCTGTATGTATGCAGTTTTTTAGTTTTTAGTACTCAATTAATATAAACATCATTTTAAAAGGTACATTCAACTCCTTGAGATTTTAGTATAGAATGATGTTATGGGCTGTAAAAGAAAATTGCAACATACTTTTATTTTTTGTTTTGCCCCTTTTCTTGTAATTTAGCTTTGAACCTTAAAGATTTTCACATTCTCAGACCTGGAAAAGCACCTTACAGACTTCTCAAGGCTACCCCTGCTACAAATGTTCTCTAATTTTGCTTTAATGGACAAGAACTGCAAAACAATCTCGGCTAGATTACGAGTTTTGAGTTCTATAGGGAAATTAACGAACGCAACAAAAGTTGCGTTATTTAATCCACTATAGCGCAGCCATTACAAGTTTTAAAAAAGCCGGGTTGTGCTGGCAATATGCTGCTTTTAAGCTCCATACCGCATCAAAAACTGTTTTGACGTGCTCATGCACACTTTCCCCATAGACATCAATGGGGAGAGCGGGTCAGAAAAAAGTCTAACACCTGCGATCGCGGAATGAAAAGCTCCGTAATGCAGCCACATTGATGTCTATAGGGAAAAATAAACTAACGTTTAAACCTAACACCCTAACATAAACCCTACGTCTAAACACCCCTAATCTGCCGCCCCCGACATTGCCAACACCTACCTACAGTTATTAACCCCTAATCTGCCGCTCCTGATATCGCCGCCGCCTAAATAAAGTTATTAACCCCCAATCTGCCGCTCCCGATATCGCTGCCACTATACTAAAGTTATTAACCCATATTCAGTCGCACCCCAACATCACCGCCACTATATTAAAGTTAATAACCCCTAAACCTCTGGCCTCCCACATCACTACCACTAAATAAACCTATTAACCCCTAAACCGCCAGCCTCCACATTGCAACAACCTAAATTAAACTATCAACCCCTACACCTAAACCTAACCCTAAGCCTAACCCTAAACCTAACTGTAACCCCAACACCCCCTAACTTTAACATAAATAAAATAGATCTAAATTAAATTTACAATTATTGACTAATTAATAATTATTTAAAACTAAATACATACTCACCTGTAAAATAAAATCTAAGCTAGCTACAATATAACTAATAGTTACATTGTAGCTATCTTAGGTTTTATTTTATGTCACAGGTAAGTTTGTATTTATTTTAACTAGGTAGACTAGTTAGCTATCTTAGGTTTTATTTTTATGTCACAGGTAAGTTTGTATTTATTTTAAATAGGTAGACTAGTTAGTAAATAGTTATTAACTATTTACTAACTACCTAGTTAAAATAAATAAAACCTAAGCAACCTTACACTAAAACCTAACAATACAAAAAATAAAAAAACACTAAAATCACCAAAAAAGCCTACCATTACAAAAAAATAAAAACATACCATTACAAAAAAAAATTATCCAAAAAAATTTAAATTATTCCTATTCTAATACCCTTAAAAAAAAAAACACCCCAAAATAAAAAAGCCTAATCTAGAATAAACTACCAAGGGCCCTTAAAAGGGCCTTTTGTGGGGCATTGCCCTAAGTTAAACAGCTCTTTTGCTACAAAAAAAACACCCCCTAACAGTATACAAACCCGCACCCCCCAAACTACCAAGGGCCCTTAAAAGAGCCTTTTGTAGGGCATTGCCCTAAGTTAAACAGCTCTTTTGCTACAAAACAAACAAACACCCCCTAATAGTATACAAACCCCCATCCCCAAACTACCAAGGGCCCTTATAAGGGTCTTTTGGGGGCCCTTAAACGGGCCTTTTGTAGGGCATTTCTCTAATTTAACAGCTCTTTTGCTACAAAAAAAACAAACACTTCCTAAAAAATACATTACACAAAATAACAAAACAAATTATCCAAAATAATAAAAAATATTCCTATTCTAATACCCAATAAAAAAACACCCCAAAATAAAAACCTAATCTAGAATAAACTACCAATGACCCTTAAACGGGTCTTTTGTAGGGCATTGCCCTAAAGATATCAGCTCTTTTCGTGAAATAAAAATACAAATACCCACTAACATTACAAACCTCCACCCCCCCCAAACCCACAAAATAAAAAAAAAACTATCTAAAAAACCTAAGCTACCCATTGCCCTGAAAAGGGCATTTGGATGGGCATTGCCCTTAAAAGGGCATTTAGCTCTTTTACATGCCCAAACCCTAAACTAAAAAAAACAAACACCCAAAAAACCCTTAAAAAAACTATCATCCAATAGAATGAGAGCTGCTTAAATCCTATTGGCTGATTTGAACAGCCAATAGGATTTTAGCAGCTCTAATTCCTATTGGCTGATTCAAATTTTTCAGCCAATAAAAATGCAAGGTACTCCATCATGGATTGCGTACCTTGCATTGAAGATTCAGTGTACGGCGGCAACCTTATGAATAGGATGCTCCGCACCACCGGGATCAAGATAGAAGATGCCGCCTGGATGAAGATTGAAGAGGCAACCTGGATGAAGACTTCTCGCCGCCTGGATGAAGATCGTTCAAGCGGGACTTCAAAAACTGTAAGTGGATCTTCGGGAGTTAGTGTTTTTTTTTAGTTTAGGGTTTGAGCATGTAAAAGCTAAATGCCCTTTTAAGGGCAATGTCCATCCAAATGCCCTTTTCAGGGCAATGGTTAGCTTAGGTTTTTGTTAGAGTTAGTTTTTTTATTTTGGGGGGTTGGTTGGGTAGTGGGTTTTACTGTTTGGGGGTCTTTGTATTTTTTTTTACAGGTAAAATAGCTGTTTAACTTAGGGCAATGCCCTACAAAAGGCCCTTTTAAGGGCCATTTGTAGTTTATTGTAGGCTAGGGTTTTTTTATTTTTATTTTGGGTGGGCTTTTTTATTTTGATAGGGCTATTAGATTAGGTGTAATTCTTTTTTTATTTTTGATAATTTTGTTTGTTATTTTTTGTATTTAGTCTTTTTTGTGATTTTTAGAGTAGTGTTAGGATTTATTAATGTGTAGTTTAGTTTAATTTAATTGGTAGTTAGTTTCATTTTAGTTTAATAATTATATTAGTTTAATTGTTAGTCTAAACTTAGTTCTTTTAATTCGACAGGTAAGTTTTAATTTTATTTAAGATAGGGAAATTGTAATTTTAATATAAAGTTAGGGGGGCATTAGGTTTTGGGATTACTAGTTTAATTTAGTATATTTCATTGTGGGGGCTTGCGGTTTAGGGGTTAATAGGTTTATTATAGTGGCGGAGGTGTAGAGCTTAATAACTTTAGTATAGTTGGGGCGATGTGGGCGGACTGCAGATTCGGGGTTAATAATATTTAAATAGTGTTTGCGATGTGGTAGGGCAGCTGTTTAGGGGTTAATAAGTTTATTATAGCGCTGACGATGTCGGGGAGCTGCGGAATAGGGGTTAATAAAAACGTTTAGTGGGCCGATGTCGGGAGCTGCAGATTATGGGGTTAATAAGTATAATTTAGTGTTTGCGATGTGGGAGGGCCTCGGTTTAGGGGTTAATAGGTAGTTTATGGGTGTTTAGTGCACTTTGTAGCAGTTTAGTTATGAGTTTTATGTAACAGATTTGTAGCATAAAACTCATAACTACTGGTTTTAGATGGCGTTACGGATCTTATCGTTTTAGGCTGTAACGCAGTTTTTTTAGCCAGAACTCAAAACTGGTAATGGCAGTGCTATGGGAATTCCATTAAAAATCGTAATTTTTAAGAGTGCGGTACTTATGTTGCGTTACAGGCTAAAAGGCTTGCGGTACACCTATACCGACAAGACTCGTAATGGCTGTGTTGCTGTTTTAACATTGAAAATACCATATTTTCAGCGTTAAAAGACGAATGCACAACTCGTAATCTAGCTGTTTGTCAGCTGTGTACTCAAGCCCAGATAAACTCCTCCAAATAAGTCAAGTGGCAGATGGAGTTTAGCTTTAAAAAAAACAGCAAACTTTGTTATTTTATATTATGTTGAGACTTGGCTGATAGAGATGTACATTCATTTCAGAACGAAAATGCTATTTTTTTATTATTCTTGATACTTGTTAATATACAAGTAACAAATACCACGGGCAACAAATAAACGAATATGAACAAACAAGTTTTCAACAAATGTGTTTATTTCTGTTGGAAGCAGGCTGTTATCAAATAAAATTAAACCAGGAAGATTAGGATATAGATAGAGTTGTGGTCTGTCTTTAGTAGTGGTGTCTAACACCAAACTCTTTTACCACACATTTTATTTCTATTTACTTTGCACTGATGTTCAGTAGTAGTAATTTGATGCAAGCTAAACACATAACAAAACAAAAAATAATAAAACAAAAAACATTTTTCAGAGATTTTTAAGGCACTTTAGGAAGAGATAATTCAATTTTGTTTTCTGAAAATGCACGTGGTACCAGCTGTGGCTGACTGCAATTCCTTAAAACAAACAGTCTCTTCTCTTGTGTAATGTGCATGGCTGCACCTAACCATCCAATTGTATCACATTGAATAATTCTGCATTTTTTCTTAAAAATTCAATTGTTGTACACCCAATGTCTGGTCTGTGCCTGGACCCTGCACCATCATTAGGCTTAGCCTCAAAGCTGAAAGACACAAAGGAGACAGCACAATCCTCGATTCAAGGTAGTGTTTATTCCAATAAAATTCACAACACAAATCTCTCCTACGGATCCTCTTTCAAAACAAAGTCTCAACGCGTTTCAACGGTAGAATGCCCCATCTTTCTCAAGAGTGTGTAGTACTTCCTTCGAAGGAAGTACTACACACTCTTGAGAAAGCCGGGCCGTTCCGTAGGAGAGATTTTGGTGTGACGTCAGCTAGATCTCTGGTGCCGCTAGCCGGGAACTTCAAATGGAATTATCAAGTTGTTTTGTAACAGAGACGCTGATTGTATGGTTATCCTGCACTCCCTTTTGGATCTTTGTCGTTTTGGGGCTTGTTGAATTGTAACGTCTAGTGAGTATATAAATACTAGCGTGTTGTGATTTTTATTAGACTAAACACTACATTGAATAGAGGATTGTGTAGTCTCCCTTGTGTCTTTCAGTTTTTTCATTAATCTGTCTGTGGATAAGGAACCCACAGACCAGTGCACAGCCGCATTCCTACTTTGACTTATTTTATTTTTATTTTTCTACCAGGTTTTTACCATACTTTAAGGTACACGTTGTTAATACTTTAGCAATACATTTTTTGTATTTTTATTAGACTTATCCTTATTGTCACTTTTCATATGTTTGTCCCCTGTCATGTTAGTATATGGGACAGAAGGACAAGAAGGCAAGATGAAAACATGATAGTAAATTTAACTGTTTGCTGCTATTATTCTTACATTTAAAAAAAAGTCTGTGTGATATACAAAGGGGAGAAAGATTTTAGTTTTCTTAAAAGTTGCTGTTACACAATACAACATTTACCTGGCTGTGGCTGCAATTTCCATTAAACAAAAGAAGAACTGTCTTTGTTATGCATGTCTGACCCTGTATATTTATATTCGTTTATCATTAATTCATAATTTAATAATACATTGGGGAATATTTATCAATGTGCGAGCGGATATGATACAAAGTAGCGTATCATGTCCGCCGCACATCAGCATACGCTGTCGGCATTTATCATTGCACTAGCAGTTCTTGTGAACTGCTGGTTCAATGCCACCCCTGCAGATTTGCGGCCAATCGGCCACTAGCAGGGGGTGTCAATCAACCTGATCACATTTGATCAGGTTGATTTCTGTCCGCGGTCTCAGAGCAGGTGGACAAGTTATGGAGCAGTGGTCTTTAGTTCCATACAGAGCTTGATAAATATGCCCCATTGTGTTTATTTATTTACATAAGATATTTATTTGATTTTTTTCTTACAAGTTCACAGAGTTGTACTGCCATTCTCCTCCTGTTACAGGAGTCTGGTCTGAGGTCACCCTTGTGCTATTTTATGCTAGGCTTCACTCACAGTAAAAAAAAAATTATTATCTTTCTCAACTTTCATTCTATTGGGGACTTTAGGGCTTAGACCTTGTATGGAGGGGTAGTTCATTGCTTTATTATTTAAACTCTCCTCCCACCAGTAGGTCAGCTTAAAAATAACACTAATGTTCCTAGTAACTTCATAAAGATTGACTAGACCAAGCAATCAGTGGTCAGTCAGTACAGTGATCTGGTTGTTTTTTTGTCACCGCACTCAACAAAACAGCCATTGCTGTTGCTGCTGCTCCTCCTATGTGGGTGCTACCTTATTAGGGAACAGCTCAAATGCTGTGTCCATGTGAACAGGTTACTGCCCTTGATGGTATTTTATAACGGTAAGGAGCTATTTTCATGTGATCACACAATTAGTTTTAAAGGGATATTCTAGTCAAAATTAAACTTTCATGCAATTTTAAACAACTTTCTAATTTACGTAACTTTCTAATTTACTCCAACTACCATTTTGTCTTCATTCTCTTGGTATCTTTATTTAAAAAAGCAAAAATGTAAGCTTAGTTGCCGGCTCATTTTCGGTTCAGCACCTGGGTAGTGCTTGTTGATTGCTGTCTAAATGACATCAAACAGCAAGCGTTACTCAGGTGCTGAACCACAAACGGGCTGGCTCCTAAGCTTACATTTTTGATTTTTCACATAAAGATACCAAGATAACAAAGAAAAAAGTATAATAGGACTAAATAAGAAAGTTTAAATTTGACTAGACTATTCCTTTAATGTGGTAAATGTGATAACTGTTTCCATGTTCCTCTCATGAGGGAGCTGTAATCTTACACAATATATCAACTTTTATTAGTTGATTACTGTAAGAAACCAAATAATACCTCGTACAAAAATAGGATCATATAGGTTGTCATGACAACAATTACCTATGGCACGATCATTACCAAGGGGATGTTTAATTATGATGCAAATTTTGTAACTTCTGGTTTAGTGATGTAACACAACCTCTATAGTAATGTTTACTAACAACCTGAATAACGTTACTTCCAGCTTAGTAACGATGAGAGCATTTTCAAATCTGGTCTCTCATTAATAGACCAAAAGTAGGTGGAGTTGTTGATATGAGAACACTAGTAAACTTTTAATATAGAGCTATCTAACAATATGATGAGGGGTATAATTCTACTTGTTATTTGGTACACATATGGACATTTGGACATTATAAGACAATGGGCTAGATTAAAAGTGGAGCGCTAACTTTTTAATATATATATATATATATATATATATATATATATATATATATATATATATATATGTTCCAATGGATTGTCCCCACTTGTAGCGCAAAAAATCTCTCTCCAAAGAAAAGTAAAACTTCCTTTATTGTAGTATCAAAAGTAAAAACATGACAGCCTACACACGACTGTAATAAAGCACTTAATATAAAAACACAGTGTCAGTGATCTGAACCACATGCAGACATGTTTCGTGCAGTTGCGCACTTGATCACTGCTTGAAAGCAATCCTGATCACACCTGCTTTATAGCACTTTTCTTAAAGAGACATTTATAAATGTTAGACACTGTGTGCTTGAACTCTCTCTTTACTGCCTATCCTTTGTTGAAGAACATGTTTCAAAAAGTTATTTAATACATTTGCAGAATTTTTTTTCTCTTCTACATGTATATTAATAATAATATGATGTTAACTTTTATATATTAAGAATTTTTTCTCTTCTACATGTATATTAATAATATGATGTTAACTTTTATACATTAAAAATTACCTTATGTCTTTGCCTCATTTCTCATAAGTATATCTTATACCACTAGATAAGATTGCAGTCTTTCAACTGTAGTACTTTGATGTAATTTATATATGACACTATGTGTCATACAAAAAATGTTAAATTTATTTCTAGAGTAAGGTTTAGAGTTTACAATATATGTAAAAATAATTTATTGTTTAAGACTTATATGATGGCCATATATTATTTCTCCCCTTTTCCTTATCTAAAAGAAAAGCTGTTGTGTATATATTAATTCACAAAAAGATCCAGGTCTCTACGCATATTGAGACCTAATGGATTACATGTTTTTAATGTGAAAATCCAGAAGACTTCACGTTTGTTAAGTTTATCTTCTCTGTCTCCTCCTCGTTTCCATAGAGGAACATGATCTATACCTTGAATTTTTAATAAAGACACATCTGAATTATGTTGACTTTTAAAATGTCTCGACACTGGTGTGTCGGTGTCATCATCCTCTATTGATCTGAGGTGCTGAAGAAACCTATCTTTAATGCTACGCTTGGTTTTACCTACATAGTTAATTTTACAGAGATCACACGTAAGTAAATATACTACATGTGTAGTTGAACAATTTATGTAATACTTAATTTTATAGTCTTGCTGGGTAGCAGATGAAGAAAAAGTATCGCCCTCAATGACATAGTTACAAGTTTTACATATATTTCTCCTGCATCTAAAGAATCCCTTTCTCTCTTTTAGCCAGCATTTATTGTGTTTTGTTGGAAGATTAGATGGAGAGAGGTAGTTTGAAAGTGTTTTTCCTCTTTTGGGTATAATATCTACACCCTCTTCCATTATAATTTTTAGTACTGGATCTGAATATAACACAGGTACAGTATCTTTAATGATTTTGCTGATGTTTTTAAAATCAGTACTATAGGTAGTTATAAACCTGGGTTTCTCAGTGTCCCTTCTTTTTGCATCTTTCCTTTTATATTTTAGTAAATCCTCCCTAGTTTTTTGCTGAACACTTTCTTTTGCTTTAATTAAAGTGCCTTCATTATATCCTCTCTGTTTTAGTCTTTCTTCAATAATTTTACACTGTTTATTATAATCTTCCTCATTAGAGCAATTTCTTTTGGCCCTAATGAATTCACCCTTTGGTATTCCTTGTAGCACATGTCTCGGGTGACATGATTTGTATAAAAGTGTAGTATTGCCTGCTGTTGGCTTTCTGTAAAGTATAGAGACTATTTTTTCATGTTCTACATCTGCTTTTAATGTAAGATCTAGAAAGTCTATTGACTCCGTACTTTCTTCTCCTGTGAATTTCAACCCACATTTGTTATTATTTAAATAAGCACAGAAATCTTTTACTTGATCTGTGTCTCCTTCAAAAATGAAAAGTAAATCGTCTATATATCTGAAAAAATGTATGATTCTCTCTCTATGGGGATTTCTCTCTCCAAAGACGTGCTTTATTACAGTCGTGTGTAGGCTGTCATGTTTTTACTTTTGATACTACAATAAAGGAAGTTTTACTTTTCTTTGGAGAGAGATTTTTTGCGCTACAAGTGGGGACAATCCATTGGAACATATTCTATTTACTCAGATGCTGACTACAGACCGGCTCAGTCTCCACAGCTGCAGATCTCCATACACTCTGAGCCAATTGCTCCCCAGCGTGTTACCGGACAGTGAGTGGTATACAGGTACCTTTTGAAATTATATTGCTAAAGTCTATGTGTGCGCTACTTACTTACAAAGTGTTCTTTTATATATATATATATATATATATATATATATATATATATATATATATATGTATATCTTTATATACCTATACCTGTATAATTCCTATAGATATAGGTAAAGATATATATATATATATATATATATATATATATATATATATATATATATATACATAATACAAATTAAAAAAATTCTATGTGAAGAATGTAAAATATGTGTATCGTGCTTCAGATTGTCAGGTTAGTGCACATGAACAAAAAGTGTGTTTTTGATATATTAAATATAAAAAATTAAAACATTAAAAATAATTATAAAACATTATACATACTGTAGAATATTCTAAATAATCCATAGACTATATGTGTATTTTTTACAGTATGTATAATAATTTTAATAATTATTATTAGTATATTTTGATATTTTATAGTTAATATTTCAAAAATGCACTTTGAAATTAACAATTCTTCATGTGCGTGTTAGAACTAAAGTGCAATACACATATTTTACTTTTCTATGTTCTTCACATAGAAAAAAATATAATTTTTATTATTAATGATATATTTCTATATACATCTGATAATGATAATTAAAATATATATACAGTGTATATATATACCTATATATCTATAGGACAAGATATATATATATATATATATATATATATATATATATATATATATATATATATATATATATATATATATATATATATATATATATATATATATATATATATATATATATATATATAAATGTGTTTGTGTATATTTTCAATAAAAAATAACATTGTTCTGTATGTGAACAACATTGGAATGTGAAATATTCATAGCTCCAGTAGGTTTAGCACACAAGCAATGTGTGTTAATTTTTTTCTTCTGCGCCTTCCATTGAAGTCTAGGGGGGAGAATACATTAACTTGACTGCAATATAGTGAATGCCGGAAGTTAGGGAGCATCGGGTTTTACTCACACAAACTTTACTTTCAATAGGAGTTGATGAAAGTGGTAAAACTTTAGTGTGAAATGAGATATGAAATGTGGGTGAATGCAATGAAAGGGGAATGATTTGACAGTAACACGGTTGAAGCCTTGACGTGGCATTACTGCTCATGTGAGTTGAAAGATGATATTAGTAACTTTGCATTAGTAAAAGCAGTAGTGAGTCCAGTCACACTATTGTTTTTGTTACTTTTTGTAGTAGTATATTGAACTAACATACTTACATATACCCACAATTCATATTCATATACTACATAATATGTGCACACATATACTAGTAGTACAACACATCACACTCATATATTAAGTAACAACAACATTATTAGACATGTGCACAAGTGACATTTTTGATTCAGCCGCATCATTCATTTAGAATATTGAGAATACTTTGTACTTCAAATATTCGTCGCCCATGCTGTTTGGTATTCGTCTCATTTTAAACAAGACAAATACTGACAATTCATGGACATTTACATTAATTGTCGTTAAAGGGACAGTCTACACCAAAACATTTTTTTGTTTAAAAAGGTAAATAATCTCTTTATTACCCATTCCCCAGTTTTGCACAGCCAACATGGTTATATTAATATACATTTTGCCACTTTGATTACCTTGCATCTAAGCCTCTGCCGACTGCCCCTTATTTCAGTATTTTTACCTGACTTGCATTTTAGCCAATTAGTGCTGACTCCTAGGTAACTCCACAGGCGTGAGCACAATGTTATCTATATGGCACACATGAACTAACGCACACTTTTGTTGTGAAAAAATGTCAAATGCATTAATTCATTCATAAGAGGCGACCTTCTAGGGCTAAGAAATTTGCATATAAGCCTCCTAAGTTTACCTTTCAACTAAGAATACCAGGAGAACAAAGCAAAATTGATAATAAAAGTAACTTGGAAAGTTGTTTAAAATGACCTGCTCTATCTGAATCATAAATTTTATTTTTGTTTAGACTGACCCTTTAAACAATTGTACATGTTCCGCACAAGACTAAAACACTTGTCTGGAGAGCCATGCTAATCTGCTCTTCTTCTTCACAGAGTCCCAGCCACGCTAACAGAAAACATAGTGCGGCAGTTCCCAGGGCTTGCATTAAAGGATCTTCTTCTGTAGTGCTGGCCGTGGGAGCTGCCACACTCAGCCTCCTGTAAGCACGGTCAGGGCTCTGGGAAGAAGAGGAGCGAGTTAGCGCAGCTCTCCATCAAACTTAGCTAAGTATTTTTAACTATTTAAATAGATACAGAATAACGTCAAGAGTCATCATGACAGGGAACTTAGTGGTTTTTTGGTTGTTTTTGGTAAAACAGCAAAGGAGTTACTGTTTCCTAACTATTACAATCAGACACTTTATTGCCCCACATTTAGTATCCAGCACATTTCCCAAAACTTCCAAATTTAGGTTGATTTAAAAAACAAAAGGGATAAAATACATTTTTACCTATTGTCACTTTGTACCATCTTGAACTTTATGTTGAAAAAAACATTGAGCAGTAATAAAATATCTAACCATAAACATATTATACACATTTTAAAACTACACAAAAAAGCTAGCTGATGATGAGTGACTACTCTTGCCTCTTTTCATTGGCTCACCAGATGTGTTCAGCTAGGCCCCAGTAGTACATTGCTTCTCCGGAGCTTACTTTAACTATGTGTTTAACCAAACAAAAAACATCCATTTAGAGACAGGCTAGCTTAGATGAATATGTGACATAGTCTTATGCAATGTATATCCTAGGGGCACCTAGAGCCAATAGTATCCAACTTTTGTATTCATTTTTTACCCTTTTTCATCTGCTGTTTATGGATTGCAATCAACAAATTGTTGTGGTTTTACTTTTATACATTTTTTTCATGTTTTTTTCTGAATATGTGTTTAACCCTTTGCAGAAGTTAAACACGTAGTTATATGCAAGCAATCTCACAATAATAAAATTCTCACACAAATTAGAGAATTTTCTTTTTTTTCTCATTTATTACCCATTACTAGCGCAAATTCAAAATCTGGCGTATGAAGTCGACTACTGCTCAGATCTGATTTTATATTAGCAACACGTAAAAAGACATTTTAAATCTTCTAATCAGTTTCAGGTATGTATAAAAAGCTTTAGTAAACAACCTTGCATTTACTGCGATGACTAAACATTTTCTTCTATTTGCAATTGGTTTTATAATCTCAGAAAGGTATTGCGACAAAGTTATTTGTTTGCAAGAAATAAATGAGAACTGTTTGAATCTCTACATTATTTTGTAAATGAAACTAAAATACATTTTGCAATCCACAGTTCGAAAAGTAATAGAGTGCAAACGGCAAGTGGAATCAATATACACAGAAAAAAAAAATGTAGAATGAGATTGAATCTCCTGGTAAGGTTTATCCATTTAAAACAATCATCTCCCCTTAATGGACCAATGTCATTTAATATTTTTTGTTTGAAGCTTTGAAATAATAACTTTGGATATAGTTCTTGTAAGATGATCATGCAAGTTTCATTTGTATTGATCTTTATTAAAATGGTCATTCTAAGCACTTTTCTTTACTGAGGACCACTTGGAAGCTGTCTCTTTCTTAAAACAAGGAATGTACTTTGTATATTGATATAAGTCCTGAAAAAGCATTTTGGAAGTCAAATCACATACACAAGCCAAAAGGATTTTGTTCTTTTTCACTGCACACCAAGCATCAGTTGTTCTATCATGAATAAAAAGGCCACACTTTATTTTTTGGTACATAACAAAAGTAATTTGGAGTTTAGAAAACAATATTTATATTACTCATTTCTGATGCCTAGTAGGATGTTTTTATCCAGGGGGTGTTTTTAGAAAATTGGGGGTTAACAAACACAATGTTGCTCACTTTTGCCTCTTTCTTAGTGCTACTAGAGCACTGGTTTTGAAACCTATCCTCAAACCTCCCAAACAGGTCCGATTTTCAGAATTACCTTGGGTGAGAGCAGGTAAAATAGCTATGTTTACTAATCAGCTGATTATTTCACCTGTGCTCTAGTTCAGATATCCTCAAAATCTGTCCTGTTAGGGAGGTCTGAGGACGGATTTGAAAACCAGTGTACTAGAGTAAAGGATGTGTAAGAAAGTATTTGCCTTGAATGTGTGGCTTTCTATACACTTGAGGACTGGTGCCAACTGCCTACCATGTCCTAGCAAACTCCTAAAGAAGCCATTGTCTGCATCAGTCAGGTTTTATACAGTTTAAAATGATTAAGCTCTATTTATGTCCTGTTCTTTCACAAATGGCTGTGTGAGAGCAGAGGGGTTGAGGTGGGACTGCGACTGCACAAGCTTGTGCAATCTTAAACTCAAGCAGCAGATACTGCAAACACAGGTACACAGGATTTGAACCTTGACCACCCATATGTTCATAAATGTGAGTCAATCTTCCATTTTTTGTTGCATATATGACATTTTAAAATACATTAAATCTTTAGTTTTGTAAAATAGACCTTCTCTCCTGAATACAAATGTTGTTTTCACACAGTGAAATCATTCCTAGTGTACAAATATTTAAGCTGATTTTGAAACTAAAAGAAATAAATAACTTCATCTAAACATGTTACAATATTTGTTAATTAAAAAAAAAAAGACTTGTAGCTTCTCTTTTATATGAATGATAGTGATGTTGATTGGAGTAGAAGTCAATTGATTCAACTGCCAAAATAACAACAGTTTTGCAGTAAGTAGTTATACCTTTTATTGGACAAAAAAATCATTTTAACCTAATGCAAGCTTTCAAGAGCTTTCTTAGAGGGACAGTCTACTCCAGAATGTATATTGTTTTAAAATCCATTTATTACCCATTTAACAGTTTTGCATTATCAACATGGTTATATTAATATACTTTTTACCTCTGTGATTACCTTTTTTCTAAACCTCTGCAGACTGCCCCTTATTTCAGTTCTTTTGACAGACTTGCATTTTAGCCAATCAGTTCCCTCTCATAAGTAACTCCATGCGTGTGAGCACTATGTTATCTATATGGCACACATGAAATAACCGCCTCTAACTGTGAAAAACTGTCAAATGCATTGATATAAGAGGCAGCCTTCAAGGGCTGCATATGAGCCTACCTAGGTGTAGCTTTCAACTAAGAATACAAAGAGAACAAAGCAAATTTGATGATAAAGGTGAATTGGAAATTTGTTTAAAATTGCATGCCCTGTCTGAATCATAAAGTTTAATTTTCACTAGACTGTCCCTTTAATGAATCAGGTCAGACTTGAGAATAGAAATATGAAATGCCCCCTTAATGTTTAGTGTACACTATGTGATGGTCTTGCGTGTTTCACTAGTTTAAAGCTAGAGGCATGGCCCCAGGTCATCTTTTGACTCAATATTTGGAAATACACAAACTGTTGTAAAAGAAGACAACACTCAACACCAACCATTTTATTTAATTAAACATTTTCCCTAGCTTAATGAAATGTAATTAAAGCGGAAGAAAAGTGGCTTAGCAAACTAGGATTGTCAGCCTATCCTAATTTGCTGATTAAAGTTGTTTTAATCCTCTTACAATTTGATTCCATTTTATTGAAAGCATCCTGCTGTTTAAACAACCAATTAGCTATAATACTCTAGTTATTTAGTTACATATGTTTTCCAGCTTGGGGTGAAATGGCCCATCAATATTAAATGTCTGTGTTTACTTGAATGTCATTCTAAAAGACACATCTTTCACAAATGCTTTTTAATTATCTTTCAGTCATTCATTACAGAAGCAAACATGATGGGACGTGACATTCTCTCTCCTGTAATACAAACTCTCCTTCCTGTGCTGAGTAATCAATGGTACCTTTCTCATCAATATTAAAACAACCAAATCTGTTAGAGGCTGACGTTGCAACTTGCAAGCAGGAGAGGGGAGCTAGGAAATACAGCCTGTGTCTTTGCTGGTTTGCCTAGGAAATTAATAATAAAATATGTATTTTGGAATTGGATAAAAGCAATTCAAGAAATGTGTAGCAATTGGTGAAAAATTATTTTAAAATGACACAGAGCTGCCACATTCTTGTTTCTTAAAGGGACATGGAATCCAAACATTTTCTTTCATGGTTCAGCTAGAGAATACAATTTTAAACAACATTCCAATTTACTTCTATGATCTAATTTGCGTCATTATTTAGGTATCCTTTATAAAAGAAATAGCATTGCTTATGGGTGAGCCAATCACATGAGGCATCTATGTGCAGTCACCAAACAGCAGTTACTGAGCCTATTTAGATATGCTTTTCAACAAAGAATATCAAGAGAATGAAGCAAATTAGATAATAAAGCAAATTGGAAAGTTGTGTAAAACTGTATGCTTTGTCTGAATCATGAAAGAACAAAATTGGAATGTATGTCCCTTTACGCTTTAGGGAGTAATACTAATATCCTTCTGTGGAAGAATTGTTAAATAATATTTTTATGCTTTACTATTCAAGTATTATTTTGACAGTAAAGTCAGAATTCAACGTTAATGATTTATATAGAACATGTAAATTTAAACAACTTTCCAATTTACTTCTATTATCTAATTTGTTTCATTCTCTTTGTATCCTTTGTTGAAAATCATAGCTAGGTAGACCCAAGAGCAGCAATGCACCTTGTCATTGGGTAACCTGTGTTCAGCTGGCTCCCAGTGGTGCATTGCTGCTCTTTTAACAAAGAATACCAAGAGAATGTAGCAATTGTAATAATAGAAGTAAACTGGATTTTTTTTCATTTCATGTCCCTATTAGACAAGTTAAAAATCACGTGACAACATGGGAAAAAAACATGGTTAGTGTTATGACAGAATTGTGATACAATGCATCTCAGTCTGAAAAGACCATTATAATAGATAAGTGTTTGGTTCAATTCCCTCTTATTAAACAGAAATATAAAACCCTTTGGCTAGACAAAAATAGTCTTTTAATGTGGTAACTTGCCTCCTTAACCCCCCTTTTATTACAAGTGAGGGATTGCTTAAAGAGTTATGAAGGCTACTTTTTTATTTCATGATTCAGATAGAGCAGGCAATTTTAAGCAACTTTCTCATTTACTCCTATTATACATTTTTCTTTGTTCTCTTAGTATTCTTTGTTGAATGAGCAGCAATGCTCTACTGGTTGCTTGAACACATGAGTGAGCCAATGACAATCGGTATATATATGCATCCACCAATCAGCAGCTAGATCCTAGGTTCTTTGCTGCTTCCGAGCTTTCCTAGATAATTCTTCCAACAAAAGATAACAAGAGAAGGAAGCAAATTAAATAATAGAAGTAAACTGGAATGTTGTTTAAAATTGTATTCTCTATCTGAATCATGAAAGAAAAATGTTGGGTTTCATGTCCCTTTAATCTGAGAATGTGCATACATAGTACACAACAGACATCATTTATTAAATTACAAACAAAATTTTATGTTACACTGAAATGTAATATATACCCAAAAGTTTATTTCAGGGTTATTATGCTCGAAATGTTCCATCATCCATATAAAATAGCAGCATTTTTAAGCATGCTGTCTATTTTATTGTCTGAATAAAGATAAAGTGAAGGCTGCTTAACCCTAATTTTTTATTTCATTCAGATACAGAACACAATTTTAAACAACATTCAAATTTACTTCTATTATTTAATTTGCTTCATTCTTTAGATATCCTTTGTTGAAGAAATAGCAATGCACATGGGTTACCCAATCACACGAGGCATCTATGTGCATGTACCAATCAGCAGCTTCTGAGCCTATCTAGATATGCTTTTCAGCAAGGATATCAAGAGAAGGAAACATATTAGATAATAGAAGTAAATTAGAAAGTTTTTTAAAATTGTATGCTCTTTTTTTTTCTATCCCTTCGCCTCTCCTCCTTTTTGTTAGATTAAAAAAGTATGATATTAGACTCACTTCATGGAATGTTGGGGGCATTGCTTCTCCCAAAAAACGGAAAACGATCTTAACACATCTTCAGAAGCTTAACACGTCAATAGCATTTCTTCAAGAAACACACTTAAATACTGAGGAATCGATGAAGTTAAAATCTTCATGGATGGCAGAGATTCTATTCACTCCATTGCTAAATAGGAAAAAAGGGGTTGCTATTCTTTTAGAGAAAAAAATAACCTATGTTAAATTACTCACGATAGCGGATCCAGATATTTAATATTAAAATTAAAAATTGCAAATTCAATATTTACCATCTGTAACATCTATGCACCTAATATAATTGATCTAAAATTCTGGGACTCTCTTCAGGCTAAAATGTTGCAGGTGGCTGAGGGCACATGATCGTAGCAGGTGACTTTAACATGTCTCCTCGTTATCCCCTGGATAGACTTAGGTGAGGCGTATCTCAAAAGAAAACAAAGAAAGATAATCTGGAAACAAAACTGTTCAATTCTATCACTCAAAACCTAGCAGTTAGAGATATATGGAGAGTACAGAATCCGGACGCCAGAAATTACAACGGTTATTCTAAAGTTTTCACGTCATTGTCAAGAATTCACCTTATATTGACAAGCGATAGTCTTCACAAAATAGGCATTAGAGCTTCAATATCTGAAATTTGTGTCTCGGATCATGCCCCTATAATGCTCGATATTCCAAGCGAGAAAGCTAGTGTACGTATGCCACGCTTTTTCTATCCCAAATATCTGAACAAAAATGTAAAATTAAAAAATTGGTTAAAAATTAAGCTTGGAGAATATTTTCAACTCAATATTGGATCAGTTCTTAGTGTCTCGATTATATGGGAGACCGCGAAAGCAATGTTAAGGGGAGAAATCATTGCTTATATGGCTAAAGTCAAACGAGACTCTAGATTAAAAGAAAGAGAGGTAACAGCTGCGGTAACTAATGCTTATAACAGATATTTGGGCTCTACTTTGGAGGATAATTGGAGAAGATATATTAGGGTAAAGAGAGAACGCAACATTTTTCTAACCTCCCAAACGGCACATACAGATTTAAAATGCCAAGCAAAATTATATAAATATGGCAATAAATTAGGCAAACTACTTTCTAAGCTAGTAAAAAAACTCCAGACAATCTTCGATAATTGAATCTATACAAGATAATAAGAATGTATTTACTTCACCCAAAGAAATTTCTGAATTTTTCTATCAGTATTACAAAACAATTTATTCTCCAACTTTCTCGGAAATGGCAGCATGCGTAAAATTTGGGGAGGACACAGCTGTTCCAAGCTGTAGTTCTGAATTTATTCTTAAATTAAACTCCCCAATTTCAGAACTAGAAGTGAACCAAGCCATCCAGTCACTAAAATCGGATAAAGCTCCAGGGCTGGATGCATTGCCAAACGAATTCTATAAAAAATTGGCGCCGTCACTTACGCCTCATCTAACTAAACTTTTTAATTATTACTATACAGAAAGTTCTCAAATCCCTGCTAATTTCGTAGCATCACAGACAATCCTCATATTAAAGGTTGGGAAAGATCCTTGTAGAAGAGAATCTTATAGACCTATTGCCCTCCCAAATACTGATTACAAGTTATTTTCATCCATTCTGGCTAAGAGACTTCAAAAAGGGATATTGGAAATTATCCACAGAGATCAAGCAGGATTTCTTCCTAACCGTAGCTCGACTTCCAAAATTAGACAATTACTTTTACTTAATGATTACTTCAAGAATACTGA
Organism: Bombina bombina; assembly: GCF_027579735.1. Lineage (NCBI taxonomy): Eukaryota > Metazoa > Chordata > Amphibia > Anura > Bombinatoridae > Bombina > Bombina bombina. The sequence continues at coordinate 1,093,936,829 of NC_069499.1, forward strand.
GAAAAGTCTGTTGAAAGATTACCCTGATGCTGCGGTCCTAGCGATCGACGCTGAGAAAGTGTTTGACCGTGTGTGTCACGATTACTTGTTGGACACATTATACCGGTTTAGGTTTAATAATAACTTCTTTAATCTAATTAGGAATATTTGTACTCAGGCATCTACCAGTTTACTTATAAACGGGTTGGAGTCAAATATAATTAGATTGGAAAAAGGCACTCGGCAAGGCTGTCCGCTCTCGCTGTTATTGTTTGATCTCACAATTGAACCCCTAGCCATTAAAATTAGGCAACAAATTGAAGGCATAAAAATTAAAAAAAAAAGAGGTGAAGCTGGTCTTATATTTATTTATACAATATTTTACCAGGAAGGATACATTGAGATTTCTTTCGTTTTCCAGTATGTCCTGGGATAACAAAACATTGCAGTTGATTACAATAGGGTACAATAAAATACAAAAACAATAATAATACACAATATATGCAAAAATTTAACATAGAACAGGTAGGAAATATATAATCAACCATGACAGGTGCATTCTGTTTTGAGATAAGTAGAGAGGGATCTCTTAAAAGATATTAGGCTTGGGGAAGGTTTGAAAGTGTACGTGAGGTCATTCCATAACTGTGGCGCTCTGTAGGAAAAGGAGGATCGAGCTGCTTTCTTTTTGTATTCAGACAAGCTAAATAATATGCTGGTACTGAATCAGAGGTTATAGGAGGTGGGAATAGCTGGGGAGAGCATTCTGCTCAGGTAGGGTGGGAGCTTCCCAGAAAGGCTCTTAAACACAAAGCAGGAAAGATGGAGGGTGCATCTGGATTCCAGCGTCAGCCAGTTTAGTTCTTTTAGCATGTCACAATGGTGGGTCCTGTAGTTACATTGTAGCACAAAGCGGCAGAATGAGTTATAGGGTCTAACAGCATACCCAAGTATTTGAAAGAGTGGACTGTGGTCAGCGTGCAATTGGATTTTGTTGTGATACGTAGATGATAATTTTGTAATTTGTGTAATTTAGGTCTCGTTTCAAAGATCATTGTGACTGTTTTGTCAGTGTTTAGGAAGAGTTTGTTTTTTGAGATCCACTTTTCTACCTCTGTGAACTGGTCTTGGAGCACTGCTTCAAGCTGCTGCAAATCGAAATTGTTTGCATAGATTACCGTGTCATCTGCATACATGTGTACAGTTGAGGATTTGCAGACATTAGGCAGATCATTTATAAATAATGTGAATAGTAGGGGGCAAGAAAAGGAACCTTGGGGAACACCACACGTGACTGGGAAAGGAAGGGAGTCACTGTTAGAAATGGAGACATATTGTGATCGATCCGATACATATGATCGAAACCAGGTTAACGGACGATCAGCAATACCAGAATTTTTTAGTTTGAGCAGTAGTATGTTATGGTCTACTGTGTCAAAGGCCTTTGCAAAATCAAGGAAAATAGCTCCAGCTAGTTCTCCTTGTCCCATGCCAGTTTGGATGTTGTTGCAAACTTTTAGGAGGGCAGTTGTAGTGGAGTGATTCAGGCAAAAACTTGATTGATCAGGGGTCAGATAGTTAGAAAGTTGGTAATACTCGCATACTTGCGTATGGACGCATTTTTCTAAAATTTTTGACAATACTGGGAGCAATGATATAGGGCGATAGTTAGAAACCAAGGTTAACTCCCCACTTTTATAAAAAGACACTACTCTTGCAGTTTTCCAGAGTTTGGGTATGTATCCAGACATCAATGATTCATTAATTAGGGTTGTGACAGGCTTAGCAATTGCCGGTGCACTGAGCTTCAACAGCATTGCTGGGATTTGATCAGGTCCAGACTGTTTTTTCATTTTTAGATTGTTAAGGTGTTTCTTAATGACATTGATGGGTACAGGTCTAAAATTGAACTTCTCTATATTGGGTGTTTGTTGTTTTAGTGGGGCCTGATCCACATTTCAAGTTTCAAGATGCGTGCCATTTATTAGTTTGTCAATCAGGGTGGTGGAGCACCCGACAAAATAATTGTTAAAGGCATTTGCTACTTCTAAGGGGAGTTGCAGGGTTTGGTTATCCACATTGACAGTAAGGGTTGGGAGTGGATTGGTGGATTTTGTAAGTTATTTATGAGTTTCCAACACTTTCTAGGGTTAGATATGTTATTGATTGGATTTTCACAGAAATATTGGGCCATGGCCAATTTTGTTTGTTTAGTGCATATATTTTGCCATTGTCTATATACAAAGTGATCATTCATAGAGCCAGTATGATTGAACTTTGACCACAATGAATCCCGAAACTGGTACATTTGAACGAGATCAGCTGTGATCCAATTTAAGTGTGCTCCTTTTACTCTCACCTTATGCAGCGGGGCATGTAAATTCCAAACTTGTAGGAGTTCAGACTGAAAGAATTCAACTGCAGAGTCTAGATCTAGGATTAGGTTTAATCTGTGCCAGGGGAGGTTCTTGATGTCATTTAGAAATGATTGAAGACTACATTTTTTGAAGGACCTGGTGATTTTAACCTTGGGAGAGGATTTAGTTGCCTTTATTTTGTGCACGCAGTACACTATGCAGTGGTCACTGAAATTGTTAGGGAGAACACCTGCCTCCTGGATTTGGTCGGGAGAAGTGGAGAGAATCCAGTCGAGCAGAGTATGATTATGGCTTTTGATGTTTATGCAAGTTGGGGAGGAGATTAATTGCATTAGCTGCAAAGATTTAAATAGCGTGCGACAACTGTTATTTTTTGGATTCAGCCAATCAATATTAAAATCTCCATAAACCAAAATTTCACATTTTGGGTTTTGAGCTATGGTTTCACTAAGGAGATGGGTTATGTCAGAAATGGAATGCACAGGGGAGCTAGGTGGACGGTAGATTCCTGTCACAATGATTGATTTACTGCACGGCATCTCAGTTGTGCCAGAAAGGAGAGCTAGATTTTTGCAAGGGGGTGAACTTTGTGGAATTGTCAACATAAATTACAATGCCGTCTCCTCTCTTTCCGCTGTCAATTCTATGGCATGAATACCCATGTATTGGAATGGCAGAGTCAGGTATTTTTGCAGTTAGCCACGATTCAGAGATAACAATGATTTTGGACTTGTATTGTAAACACCAAGCTTGTAGTGCATCAATTTTTGGTAGTAAGCTGCGGATATCACAGTGCACAAAGGAGAGGCCTTTTTTAGCTGGAAGGCTAGGAATGGAATTTGCTGGGGGACCAGGGTTAGACTCTACATCATTTGCAAGGGCAAGTAACATAAGGAATAGGAATTTGGACATAGTTTTTGTTTGGCCATATAGTGAATGGGATACTTTATAATTTTGTGAGGTGGGGGTAGGAGGGCTATTTTTTATTACTCTCCACCAGCACTCAGCAGATAAGTTACAGCAACAGAGCAGGCCATGGTGTATGAAAGTTTGTTTTCCAGTTTTAGGTGTATGCTTATGGCTGTACTGATAGGAACAAAATTGGTGAGAAAAGGGTTGTCATGAATATCAGTATGGTCATATTTGGATTCATGTTAGTGCTATGAGGTGTGTAGATAAATATAAAACAAAAAAAGTACAATATAAAAAATAAAGACATATATATATACATATACATATATATATATTTATCGATGTGGGATATATAGCTATTTGAAGGGAGAGAGGGTATGTATTCTAAAGGGTTAAGTGACTGGAAGGGTGTGCTGATCAGTGTTTACAGCTGTCAGTTTAGGAGAATGAAAGTTGTGTGGGAGACTATCTATAAATGGGGGAATGAACCTGGGGTGGGTGAGGTGAGGGGCAGGGTGGTATATGCAGATGACCTACTGATTTACATGTCTAACACCTCTTCAAACATCCCAAAGCTTACAAGCTTAATTGAGTTATTTGGCCAATTTTCAGGCTATAAAGTGAATAAACTGAAGTCGGAATTGCTCTGGTTAAGGAAAACAATAAACCCTTTGGTAGATAATCCTTTTAAGACAGTCTCTAAATCATTTAGATATCTTGGGGTTACTGTGTCGGCTGATCCTCAAGAGTGATATGCCTTGAACATTCCTCCAATCTTGTCACAAGCTATTAATTATATGTAGAATTGGCAAAAAATTTCCCTCTCGATATCCGGTAGCATCACACTTTTTAAGATGGTGACATCAAGAAATTTAACTCCGCAGTCCGCCGTTTTATTTGGCAGTCAAAAAAAAAATAGAATATCTCTACATAAATTGTCTCTTCCTAAACAACTTGCCGGTCTTGCTTTTCTGGATTTATATCTTTATAATTTAGTCTTTCTCGGCCGTATTGTAGTTGATTGGATTACAGAGTCAGACCATTTCACAGATAATGGGTTAGAATATTGTATGATTTACCCATGTTCGCCTTTATCTCTGATCCATGTTCCTGTTAATTTAACTCCTAAACAGGTGAAATTATACAAAACAATATACACAATAATCCAGGCTTGGAGCAGGATTGGAGCGCGAGTTGAATTAAATACTAACATTCCTAGATTTCAAACCTTTCTAGGTAACTCAGAGTTTCAAGATGGCACACAATCCTTACTACTGCAGAATTGGCATAGGAAATGGCTTTATCTGGTTTCACAGCTTATTAATTCAGAGGCACAAGTTATTAAATCCTTTGAAGAGCTGAAACAAGAATTTGATCTTAATAATCGCAATTTGTTATGTATATCTGCAAACTAGACACTATGCTCTGCAATTAGTTAGTACATTTTCCTAGAAATGGTCATGGGGCGAACTTGATAACTGGCCTACCTTGGCCAAAGCAGGTCATTTTTCTATCTCCTTATGGTATTTATACCTGGTCTCACATAAGGGTGAGTCCAATTTAGGTAACTTAGCCCAAAAATGGACAAATCTTACTTCTGACAATATTGACCAAGATCTACACGTTGCACGCTCCTTATCCTTGCTTTTTCACGCCACAATTGCGGAGACCTGGAGAGACTCCCAAATAAAATTAATATACCAAATTATTATACTCCAGATAAAGGCTCCAGATGGTATAAATAAGAACTTTAACAAATGCCCAAAATGTAGCTTACCAGCTGCAAATCTAACTCATAAGATCTGGGCCTGTCCCAAATTACAGCAGTGTTGGAGTAGAATAGAATTTTTGCTGCTTAAGGTGCTGAAAGTAACTCCCTTCAAATTTACCTTGATAGACGTTATTTTCCTAATAGATAAGAATTTACCTGTAGATGAATCTCAGCTAGTAAATTTGGTAATTCTCGCAGCCAGAAATTTGATCTTCAAGAAACGGAAGAGCAAATTCTCGCCGTCACAAAGAACTTAAAAAAACAATATTTATTTGAGCAATTACTTATAGACTTGAATTCAGATCGAGAAATAGCTTCCTTCTTCAAAAAATGGTCTTAATTTATTAAAATATTTCCACCACGAGAAATTGATTACCTGATATTCCCATTCAGGAATACGGAATTAGTCTTGTAAATTATTTGGTAGAAGGGAGGAGAGGTTGGAGAGCTATATTTGCAATTATTCTTATAATTTTTAATTCCCCCTTTTTTTCCCAGAAGGGACTTTTGAGGGAGGAACTAGGAGGCATCATAATGATAGTCAGTATTTAGCTGCTAATGGGTTAATATTAGATAATAGGTTAATTGTGCTGTAAACAACCAGCTATGTTGCTATTAGATTATAATTTTAAAATCCCCATCAATGTACCAAGGAAAGTTCATGAGAAGGGAAGTTTAGAGCCATCACTTAATTGATTAAAATGTGATGTTGATGTATTGTTTTTGCTCTATCTGACAGTTATTATAAGAAAATAACATTGTATTGCATTACTTTTTCTACTTTCTTTTTATTTGCTTTTTTTCTGATCAAGTTTTATGGCTTTTCATGATACATTGTTGGTAAAATATTAATAATAATAAAAAAAAAAAATTGTATGCTCTATCTGAATCATGAAAGAAAAAAATTGGGTTTCATGTCCCTTTAAGGGGACACTAAAGTCATAGTTAGACATTCATGATTTAGACAGAGCATACCATTTTAAGCAACTTTCCAAATTACTTCTATTATTTAATTTGCTTCTTTCTCTTGTTATCCTTTGCTGAAAGGTTTATCTAGGTAAGCTCAGGAGGATCTAGCTGCAGATTGGTGTCTGCCTACATATATACAATTCTCATTGGCTCACCCATTTTTTCAGTTAGAAACAAGTAGCGCATTGCTGCTCCTTCAACAAATGATACCAAGAGAATGAAGCAATAATAGAAGTAAACTGGAAAGTTGTTTAAAATGTTATGTTTTACCTAAATCATGAAAGAAAAATGTTGTGTTCCATGTCCCTTTAAATTTACATTTATTTATTGAACACATCCTACTAATGTTCATAAACTGACAGGTACTTCCTGCTATTGCACAATGAACCTTCTGCAAAATCAGCCAATGAATATTAGTAGAACATGTACAGCTGGCAAAACTGTCAGCCAGATTAGGAGTTTTGCATTAGAGGCTATGTGGTGCTAACGAGCAGTTTTCTCTCACCGCTCACTTACCTGCAGCGCTGGTATTACAGGTTTTTACAAACCCAGCGTTAAAAGGCGAGAAGTTAGCGTTGAGCAAAATTGTGCTCCTTACAGCACTCCAATACCAGTGCTGCTTAAGTCAGTGGTGAGCTGGTCGTACGTGCTCGTACACAATTTCACCATAGGAGTCAAAGGGGAGAGCCGGCTGAGAAAAAGTCTAACACCTGCAAAAAAGCAGCGTAAAACTCAGTAATGCAGCCCCACTGATTCCTATGGGGAAATAAAATTTATGTTTACACCTAACACCCCAACATAAACCCCGAGTCTAAACACCCCTAATCTTATACTTATTAACCCCTAATCTGCCGCCCCCGACATCGCCGACACCTACATTATACTTATTAACCCCTAATCTGCCGCTCCGGACACCGCCGACACCTACATTATACTTATGAACCCCTGATCTGCTGCCCCCAACATCTCTGACACCTACATTATATTTATTAACCCCTAATCTGCCGCCCCCAATGTCGCCGCCAAGATAATAAACATATTAACCCCTAAACCGCCACACTCCCGCCTCGCAAACATTATTTAAATATTATTAACCCCTAATCTGCCGCCCCCAACATCTCCGCCACCTACCTACATTTATTACCCCTAATCTGCCGCCCCCAACGTCGCCACCACTATACTAAATGTATTAACACCTAAACCTAAGTCTAAACCTAACCCTAACACCCCCTAAGATATAATTACAATAAATCTAAATAAAAATTTATATTATTACCTAAATTATTCCTATTTAAAACTAAATACTTACCTATAAAATAAACCCTAAGCTAGCTACAATATAACTAATAGTTACATTGTAGCTATGTTAGGGTTTATTTTTATTTTACAGGCAAGTTTGTTTTTATTTTAACTAGGTACAATAGTTATTAAATAGTTATTAACTATTTAATAACTACCTAGCTAAAATAAATAGAAAAGTACCTGTAAAATAAAACCTAACGTAATTTACAATAACATCTAACACTACACTATAATTAAATAAATTTACTAAATTAAAAACAATTAAATAAATTAAATTAAATTAGCTAAAGTACAAAACCCCCCACTAAATTACAGAAAATAATAAACAAATTACAATATATTTAAACTAATTACATCTAATCTAATAGCCCTATCAAAATAAAAAAAGCCCCCCAAAATAAAAAAAACACCTAGTCTAAACTAAACTATCAATAGCCCTTAAAAGGGCCTTTTGCGGGGCATTGCCCCAAAGTAATCAGCTCTTTTACCTGTAAAAAAAAATACAAACACCCCCCCAACAGTAAAACCCACCACCCACACAACCAACCCCCCAAATAAAATACTAACTAAAAAAACCTAAGCTCCCCATTGCCCTGAAAAGGGCATTTGGATGGTCATTGCCCTTAAAGGGCAGTTAGTTCTATTGCAGGCCCAAACCCTAACCTAAAAATAAAACCCACTCAATATACCCTTAAAAAAACCTAACACTCACCCCCTGAAGATCGATTTACTGTTCTGAAGATCGGAAATCCATCCTCAAGGAAGCGGCAAAAGTCTTCATCCAACCGGACCGAAGTACTCAACAAAGCCGGGAGAAGTCTTCATCCAAGCCGGCGAAGTGGTCCTCCAGACAGGCAAAAGTCTTCATCCAGACGTCATCTTCTATCTTCATCCATCCGACGTGGAGCGGCTCCATCTTCAAGACATCCGGTGCAGAGCATCCTCTTCTTCTGATGACTACCCGATGAATGAAGGTTCCTTTAAGTGACGTCATCCAAGATGGCGTCCCTTAGATTCCGATTGGCTGATAGAATTCTATCAGCCAATCGGAATTAAGGTAGAAAAAATCCTATTGGCTGATGCATTCAGCCAATAGGATTGAGCTCGCATTCTATTGGCTGTTCCAATCAGCCAATATAATGCAATGTCAATCCTATTGGCAGATTGCATCAGCCAATAGGATTTTTCCAACCTTAATTCCGTTGACGGGATGTTGGATTTATCTTTCCAATATACAGTTTAAAAGTTACAATGCACTAATACGTAACACAGGCTACAAAAATGACAGAGACACAAGAACGTTTTATATTATGAGACTTGGAAGCTTCTCTTTATCAGTATGACCAGAATTTTGATGTTATTACTAGTGACAATGAAAACACCATTGACGGTCTTTTCTTTCATATAGATGAATTAAGTAGAAAGGACATTAAGTTAGACTTGGACATAAATACTTTTTTATTATACAAAAAATATCAACGGATCCCAAGGGGCCTAAGGATTAAAAAATGTCCATCTTTCTTTAGTAAATGATCCGGAATTTTTTACTAAGTGGAACAAAATCCTAAATGAGTGCTCCTTTGCCTTAATGGATTTACGGATTGATCTTAAAAAACAACAAAGATTGGAATTAATTAACCTTATTAAAGCCACACAAATTGATTTACAAACTCTCCAAGCAGATCCGTTGTTCAAAGAAAATGACACAAAGTTTGAAGCAAACATGCTTAAATTCTCAAAAGATCTTTGGGACTTTAAAAAGACTAAATTATCTTGGGATAAAAGGGATTTTGAGGCGAATAGAGTTTACAGATGGACCCAATCGTCACAAAGAAATTTTAGTGATAAGAAAACACCTTTCTTTAGAAGGAATAGTGATAGCAAATCAGCTAAACATGTTAGATTTGTAGACACAGAATATGAACAAGAAACAACTGATAATAATTCAAATAGAGAAGGGTCACAACAGTTAGGAGGAGTCTCAGCCCTAGATATACCCCCAACTGATATAATAGGGGCTTAAAAAAACGAGCAGGCTTCGGGACAGAAGCCACAAAGAAAAAAACAAGGAGAAGTAGTAGGGGTAGAAAGAGTAGAAGAACCCAAAAGGTACCAAATGAGGGCCAATCGAATACAAGTCCACAAATATTTTTAAAAATGTGGTGAATTTATCACAATATGAATTTAATACATTTGAAAAGGAAGTACTAGGTATGGGTCTCAATTTTTCACCTACCACTCATTTTAATCTTTTTGACACCATCCTTGATATCAACAAATTTGTTAGGAAACTGGCCCTTAAAAAACATTTGTTTGTAGAACCAGGTTTGGAAACACCTGAGATTGGTATTGATGAAGTAGTTACTGATCACTATACCCGCATAGATAATTTGGATTTTGCTGATCATTGTGCTATTAATGAGTTAGTCAGTCTTATGGAGAATAGGGTTAATGATAGTCCTTCACAGGACATTAATTGTCCCCCAGTAAAGACCAAGGGTAGGAGTTCTTTCTATCCTGTGTATGCCAGAGGAAAAAATATTGATGTGTTTCAAAGAACTATTGAGAATAAACTCAAATCTCTGGCACACAAGGTAGAGAGTAAACTCATAGAAAATCCATCATCTAAATATAAAAACAACCTTAGTGGCAATCATTTTAAAGCACTAAAATCCCTTCAAGATAATGTTAACATAGTCATAAAAGCATCAGATAAAGGCGGCAATGTTGTCTTCATGGATAGAGAATATTATCTATCCGAAGCCAAACGCCAACTAAGGGATTGTGAAGTATATTCCAAATTAGACTTTAACCCTGCAGCTAATTTTAGATTAAATTTAGAGAACATTTTACATCAGGGTCAACAGATGGGAATTGTAGCAGAACGTAAAATGGAGCATTATTTAGTACTACATCCTAATGTGCCATTTTTTACCTAAGTTACACAAAAATGCTACCCATCCCCCAGGTAGGCCAATCATTTCGGGGAGTGGGCTCTCTATTGGAGCCCACTTCAGAATTGATTGATGTCTTCCTACAACCCCTAGTGGGACAGCTTACTAGCTACATTAGAGACTCCACACAAGTACTTTGTGCATTGCAGACTATAAGATGGAAATTAACATACAGATTTGTTATGGTAGAAGTTGCCTCACTATATACCTCCATCCCACTCCAGACAGGTCTCAGATCAATTTCAAACATCCTGGATAGAATGTCAGGTTACACAGGGAATCTCAAACATTTCATAATTTGTGCTATGGAGTTTTTATTAACCCATAATTATTTTTTGTTTGAGGAGTCTTACTATCTGCAGAGACATGGAACAGCTATGGGGGCGAAATTCACCCCCTCCTATGCCAATCTCTATATGGGATGGTGGGAGCTGCTCCACGTCTATGCAGATAGTAACCCCTTTAAAGATTTTGTTGTATATTTTGGCCGTTACATTGATGACCTGTTACTTGTGTGGGATGGAGATGAACAATCGGTATTGTCGTTTTTTTGAATATTTAAACTGTAATGAATACAATTTGGGTTTCGTTGGTTGCCAGGATCTCTATAATATTGTATTTTTGGATATTGAATTATTGGTTGAGAAAGATTCAATTGTCACTGATCTGCATAGGAAACTCACAAGTGGGAACACTATACTAAATTCAGATCTTGTCACCCAAAGCATGTGCTTAAGGCCATCCCAAAGGGCCAATTTATTAGGACAAAACATATCTGTTCTATTGAGACTCTTTACCATAAACTAAGTCAGGATCTTCACAAAAGACTTCGCAGTAGAGGCTATAGTGATAAACTTTTATCTAATACCAGACATATTGTTGACAGTATTCCATGAGACTCATTACTTCTTTATAAAAAGGAAACTAAGAAATCCCAAGGTACAGATATTTCGAATAAAATTATATTTAGTACACCATACAGCTTAGAGTACAGGAATATATGTGACATTATTAAGGAAAGTCTCCCCATTTTACAAACTGACCCAATTCTGGAAAAGGTTATTAATGAGGGAGTTAAATTTGTGTCTAAAAAAGCTACAAGTATACAGAATTATGTAGCACCTTTGTTTTTACCAGAAGTAAAAAAACGTACGTGGTTACCATCTAGAGTGGGGGGTTTTAAATGCAGAGGCAGACGTAGCAAAACTTGTAATCATGTCACAGAAGGAGATATTTTCTCCTCACAAAACACAGGGAGGCAGTATACAATTAGATATAATTTAAACTGTAACTCCACTCATGTAGTATATGTAATGACATGTAAAAGTTGCCGGATACAGTATTTGGGTAAAACCAAAAGGCGATTGAGAGATCGTGCTTTAGAGTACATCAGAGATATTGAGGACCCAGAGGTTTTTACCTCTGTAGCCTCTCACTTTAAATTTGATCATCAGGGAGATCCTTCTCTGGCCCTTTTTCAAGCAATTGACCATGTAGTTTTCGCAAAAAGAGGGGGAGATAGGGAATATTACCTAAGTAAAAATGAGGTTAAATGGATATTCCATATGAATACCAGGTTTCCCTTTGGTCTCAAAGTTGACACTGATGTAAATTTATTTGTATGAACTATCTAACTAGCTATATCAGTTTTAGCGCAGCTAAAATCACTAGTTCTGACATTTAGTCCATACTTAAAACTAACCAAATATTTTATCTAATTCTGTGATGCTTTTCATATATATTTTTTATAGTAATATTATATTTAACTAGCTATAATAGTCTTAGTATAGCTCCAAACAATCGTTTTCGATATGCAGTTTATTTTCATATCAAACAAAATACTCTATCTAGTTTTGTGATGTTTTGTATATATCTTTTTCTGTATTATTGATGTTGTTGTTAATTGCTGTATTATATATTGGATAATGTGTCTCTGTCTCAGCAGCCACTTTAAGGGTTAATTTTGCTATTCGATATTTCAAACAGGTGTTTTTCCTTAAAATTTCCCCTTAAATAGGCTGACAGGCGGTAGTGTCTTTTATGCAGTGAACAAGTCCCACATGAAACGCGTATGCCTATTCCTGCCTTTCTGACCATTTGGTATTAACTGAATGGTCTTTTTTCTGTTTGCCTTTTTGTGTTTTTAGTGCACTGTATTGTAACTTGTATTGAATTAAATTTGAGCTTCACTCACTTTCAAGTTGTGGTTTCCATGCTGGGCAGATAGCCGGATTATACACAGTGTTCTCCTTAATAATATTTAAATAGTGTTTGCGAGGCGGAAATGCTGCGGTTTAGGGGTTAATATGTTTATTATAGTGGCGGTGATGTCTGGAGCGGCAGATTAAGGGTTACAAATTTTATTTTAGTGTTTGCGATGCGGGAGGGCCTCGGTTTAGGGGTTAATAGGTAGTTTATGGGTGTTAGTGTACTTTTTAGAACTTTAGTTATGAGTTTTATGTTACGGCGTTGTACCATAAAACTCTTAACTACTGACTTTAAAATGCGTTAGGGATCTTGGAGGTAGAGGGTGTACCGCTCACTTTTTGGCCTCCCAGGACAGACTCATAATACCGGCGCTATGGAAGTCCCATAGAAAAAAGACTTTACAAAGTTTACGTAAGTCGTTTTGCGGTAAGGCCAAAGAAGTGTGTGGTGTGCGGTGCCCCTAAACCTGCAAGACTCGTGATACCAGCGGTAGTGAAAAAGCAGCGTTAGGACCTGTTAATGCTGCTTTTTCAGCCTAACGCACAACTCGTAATCTAGCCGTGTATTAGATTCAATTAAAATTTAAACAGATTTGAACTATTTTGGGTCAGATTACAAGTGGAGCGCAAAATATTGCTTTTGCGAGGGCAATATTTGCGCTCCACTTACTGATAACAGCGAATGCAAATGTGCACTGGTATTACAAGTTAGGTGAAATGCGAACGCAACCTCATGTTCACATTGCGCGGAAGCTTAGTGCTCACTAAAGCATGCTTTCATAGGCTCCAATGGGATACACGTTCTCATGCCATATATATATAATCTATGGTTAATTTTCAGAATGCTAATTTGCCTTTAATGATAAATTAGTGCTCCACTTGTAATTTAGCCATTTTTTAAATAGCAAGGTACAAACCTAATTTCTTTGTTTTAAAAATAATACTTAAAAAAAGATTTTGTTTGCCTAGCATTTTAAAAATCCTTTTGGGATGGCATTAACCTGTCCATCAAGTAGTTACAGTAAAATAGATAGTGGGTGCTATATTCTGGAATTTGTATATTAGAATATCAGTAATGCTCTTGTAAGATATTTGTATGATACAGATAGGGCATGTAATTTTAAGCAGCGGTTTTTATCGTCAAATTTGCTTTGTTCCCTTGGTATTCTTTGTTAAAAGCTAAACCTAGGTAGGCTCATAAACTGATTTTTAAGCCGTTGAAGGTTGTCTCTTATCTCAGTGCATTTTGACAGTTTTTCCCAGTTATACAGTGCCAGTTCATGTGTGCCATATAGATATAATTATGCTCACACCTATGGAGTTATTTGTGAGTCAGCGCTGATTGGCATACAATGTATGTCAAACGCACTGGAATCAAACAAGTGAGAAAAGCTAAAATTCAAAAGAGAGCCAAAAGTTTAATGTGTATTCTAGGTAATGGGGGCCTATTGCTTAAACCTGGAATCCCAATCACACTGATTTTTTTTTACATATATCCTTGGTTTACTTGTGCAAAACTATGAACAAAATGTTTATATACATGTAGTGGTGTTTGTGTAAGATGTGACTACTCTGTTGCCTTATAATATGCATGTGTGTATATGTATATATATATTGAAGAAAAAATGAAGATTACAGGCGTCCAGTAGT